>NC_071107.1:7200000-7330000 GCF_024256425.1 Clarias gariepinus
TAACAGATGACTTTATATTTCTGATGAGCCACACCCTCTCTCAACCACATCTACTTGTAGCCAAACCCCTTTAAGCCACGCCCACTGTTCATCCTGTCCCTTCTGAACTCTATCAGCCACGCCCCCTGTCAACCACATCCCATCTCAACTCTCTCGGCCACGCCCCCTCTCAGTGATCTCTGCAGTGATTTGCTAATTGTAATTACAAAACATTTATTAATATGTATGAAACATTCAGTATCTGGTCTGGTCTGGTCTGGTCTGGTCTGGTCTGGTCTGGTCTGGTCTGGTCTGGTCTGGTCTAACAGGTGTCAGGATGCCATGTTCCCTCGCTGATTTAGCACCAGCATGTTGGCACACATTCCTCTATTTGAAACCTTTTGGTGTTATAAACCCAAGCACTCTTGGTTACCCTTCTGCTCTCACACACATGCGTACAAACACACACACACAGTAAACAAACGTGTAGTACACACAACTGTAACACACATTGTATTGTATGCACTATTAAGGTGTGTGTGTGTGCATGCAGGAGCAAAAGCTGACAGCACTGCAGGCACGATTCGTGGAGTGTGAGAGGTCAAAGGTCGAGCTGGAGCAGGCTGCAACAGCACAGATGAAGCTTCTGACCAATCAGAGCACAGAGACGATACACACACTGCAGAACAAACTTACACTGGCACAAACTCAACACCACCACCTGCGCTCAGTCACTCAGGTAACACACACACACACACACACACACACACACAGACACGCAGTCTGTCTGTCCTTACACCTGTCTGTCTGTACACCCATCATACTGTCCTTTTTTTTGGACCTTCCTCCTATTTGTCCTTATACCTGTCTGTCTTTACACCTGTCTGTACACCCATCATTTTGTCCACTTGTCTGTCCTTACACTTCTTAGTCCTTACTCTTGTCTTTTTTTCCATTCATGTGTACTTTTAACTCTCCATCCTTCCACCTGTCCATCTTTACACTTGTCTGACGTTTCACCCGTCTGTCTGTACACCTGTAAATTGTACATTCAGAAATTTTATGAAACAAGCTATTTAATTTTATTATTTATACATTTATTTGACAAAGAAATAAAAAAAAATAAGATAAACAGTTTGTGTATCTTTAAAGTGTGTGTGTGTGTGTGTGTGTAAATCTGAAACATATTGTTTATTACTGTTTATAATTACAGTGGATTAATTTCAGGTGTAATTAGCAGCGCCGTGATTAAACCAGCGATCAGTCCATCCAGAGAAATCTCCTTATTTCAGTCAATTACAAACTAAAACACAGACATGGTGATGGGCATTACACCCCCCTCCCCCTCCCCCCCTAATTACTGTCACGCTGTGTGTCTGTGCACAACTTTATAAAACACACTTTATTACCCACTACTGACTGTTAATGAGCGTTTACAGCGTACAGCAACATCTTTAGCAGCTGATCCCTCTGCTGAGCACTTATAGTATATATATATATACGCACACACACACACACACACACACACTCCAAGGTCAGGTTTTCAGAAGGCTTTGGGGGGGAATGATACGGAAGATTATTGCGGTGATCAATAAGCTCTGAATGAAGCAGGAGGGAGTTTGTGTTATTGACTTTCTCACGTACAGTGGCAGCGTTAAAGCTCTAATTATCTCTCTCACACACTCATACACACGCATACACACACACTGACCAGAGAGAAGCACCTCCTCCACAGATTACCGGTGTAAATATGCATCAACTAAACATATGAGGCCATAAACGAATACAGAAACCAGGAGTATTCAAATGGAGTTTTTTTTTGACAAAAAATCTTTACAGTAGTTGAGGATCCAGCAGTGTGAACCAAACTAAAAAATATATGTATTAAAGTTTTCACTCTAACATTAACTTTTACTTCAGTATAACGGTAAAGAATGGTAGGGTTGCCATGTTTCAGCAAAACTCCCGTTTCCTTTAAATACAACACAAAGGCACACACTAGTGATAATTTTGTCAGCTATTTTTAATTTTAGTCTTAGTCCCGGGATATATGTTCCTGATAGTTTTTATCATATTTAGTCAATCTTATCCTATAAGTTTTAGTCGACGAAAAAAGTCTGGACATTTTAGTCTAGTTTTAGTCAATGGAAATGTAACATTTTAGCAATAAGATTATTATTAATTAACCCTAGAGTCAATCGAGGCTAGCCAAAACCCATTTTGTAACATTTTAAAAAATTATCTTTTCATCTAATGTTTTCAGATAATTATATTTCTTTTTAACCGTCAAAACAACTACTGCATGTCCATGTTTTTTTTTTTCTAACTTCAAAACAGTAGGAGCAATATGGACAGTGTTTTAAAACTTTTTTTTTTTTTTTATGAATTTAAACAGTTGGACTGTCAGTGGGGCAAAAAAAGTATTTCGTCAGCCACCAATTGTGCAAGTCCTCCCACTTAAAAAGATGAGAGAGACCTGTAATTTTCATCATAGGTATACCTCAACTATGAGAGACAAAATAAGAAAAAAAATCCAGAATCACATTGTAGGATTTTTAAAGACTTTATTTGCAATTTATGGTGGATAATAAATATTTGGTCAATAACAAAATTTTATCTTAATACTTTGTTATATACTTTTTGTTGGCAATGACAAAGGTCAAACGTTTTCTGTCTTCACAAGGTTTTTACACACTGTTGCTGGTATTTTGGCCCATTCCTCCATGCAGATCTCCTCTAGAGCAGTGATGTTATGGGGCTGTCGCTGGGCAACACGGACGTTCAACTCCCTCCAAAGATTTTACAGCTAATGCGAGCGGCATTAACGATGTTCCTTGTTAATTTTTAGATAAAACAGTCTTTCCGTTAATATAAGTGTGTGCGTTTGCGTGTGTGTGTGTGTGTATGTGTGTGAAAAACTCAAGTAAGAGATGAAGTGTTACTGAGTAAGACGAGAAGAGGGAAAGCGGGGTCTGATTCCTCGTCTCCTCTTACTTTAGCTTCACACACACACAGTGCCTGCGAATAAATGGAAACACTTATCTGTCGGGATTTATTTTTATTTTTTTTCTAATGATAAAGTGCAGGTTAATTTATTTTTGTATTAATTATTTTATGTATTTATTTTTTGCAGCTGTAGAACCCATAAATTAAGTTTCCATCATTTCTTATGGGGAAATTCAATTTGGTTTAAGAGTCTTTTGAAATACGAGCCCACTTTCAGGGCAAATTATGCTCGTAATCCAAGGTTTCACTGTATATTACTAACTGCTCAATCAATTTCATATGAAATGCGCACACGCACACCTATGAGACGCGCACACACACACTCTCCGTGCACTCAGTTTGTGTTTGAGAATGAAGTTTGATTTAAGACGTATATGGCGCCTTATAAAAATGGGCCCAAATATCATCTATTCTCTTTGGCTCGAGTTATACTGCTGTGATGACGAAGAGTTAACGATGACTGAGCTTGTAACACAGGATCACAAACTACTCCTGATATGGCGCGTGATTTTGGAAACACTTCTGCTCGTGCCATAATGAATGAACACCGCAGCGGAAAGGAACGAAAATTAAATGTGGACGAAAATAGACAGATTAGTTTTTTCTTTTTTTTAAACCATATTTTAGTCTCGTCTTTTTCCGTCAGCGATATTGCATGCTGATTCCGTCACTGTTCATTGATATCCGTGACGTCTTGCCTCATCTTAGTCCCAGGAAAAAATGACGCCAACGAATATTTTTTCGTTGGACGAAATTAACACTGCCACAGACAATGGATAAAATGTTCAGGGATACAAATGTGTGTATTTATTCTTTTAATTTTTCTTAGTCATCCCAGCAAAACAAGTTTTTTTTTGTGTACCATGTTGTGTATTTTTGATTTTCAGTATCTATCTGCAACACACACAAACACACACACAAACGCATGCACATTATACATGAACCCTGGCAACCCTTGACAGAACTTAAAATAGTCCATGGACGTTATACGTCTTAGAGATACGTCAATCGTTCATTCCACATGCCCGAGCTCAACAGGATAAAACCACATGTCTGTATAGAAATATAATCTACATGACCAAAAGTATGTGAACCCCTGATCGTCACACTCGTATGAGGTTCCTGCACAAAGTCTATAGCTCACACTTACAGGTACAGAGAATCTCTGTGTACTGCAACATTACAATTTCCCTCCATTGGACCTAAGAGGCTCGCACCCGTGTCCAGTTCCTGTGGTGATGCTCCTGTGAGACCTGCTGTGTTCAGGTTAGAGTGAAGGAACTCGAGTGACACCAAACACTAAAGCACATCAGTTATTATCAGAGGGATGTTTGTGTAATTATCAGATTCTTCCTCCACTTAAGGCTTCATTAAATCAGTCCAGGCCACGCCCACTTCCAGGTGCTAAGCAATACTCACATAGGATGAGATTAACATTAAACAGGCACAGGGAGGGTGTTACACCCCTGCCACAGACGCAGTCCCACCTGTTAATAAAGGGAAATGTGTATTACGTGTGTGTGTGTGCGGGCAATTACTGTGAACTCCTCTCTGATCACTCATTCATTCTGCTATATAATGTGCAATTTAAACACATCCATTAGCTTTTACTTCTCCTCTGGTGTTTACCTTACTGACATACCTCCCCTCACCTGTCTCTCTGCTCACCTCTCACTCCTGACCTGTCTCACCACTCCCAGCACTGTGTTTTGCATGTTAATGACTATATTGTATTATTTTATATATTTATTTAGTCTAATTCTCATTGTATAAGATGTTTGTCTGTGTCTACACCTGTCTGTCTCTACGTCTCTCTGCCTGGGCCTATCCCTGTCTGTCTGTACAAAGATCTGTCTGTCTGTATATCTGTCTAGCTGGATCTGTGCCTGCCTATACATAGATCTGTGTCAATATCTGTCTTTTTCCATGGCTGTTTGTATGTCTATCTGTACGTGTGTTTATCTGCCTCTGTCTGTATGTCTCTCTGCCTGTCTCTACATCAGTCTGTCTATCTGTCAGTACACTTGTCTGTTTCTCTGCCTGTCTGTCCACATTTGAATTCTATTCCGAAACACTGAACTTCAAGACAGAGTCTGTCTGTGTCTATTTGTACATCCGTCCGTCTGTCTTTATATCTGTATGTCTCTTTCTCTCTCTGTCTGTCAGTCTGCCCCTTCTGCTTATCTGCACACATGTATTTTTTCTGACATCTGTCTATATGTACATCTGTTTATATCACTGCATCTGTCTGTCTCTCTCTCTTTAGCTGTCTGTACTGTATGTCTGTCTCTCTGTGCATTTGTCCAACTCTGTAGGTAAAAATACATCTGCACATCTTTCTATCTGCACATCATCATATTTTTGCTTGTCTATGTGTATCTATAACACATCTCTCTTCTATTCTCTTGTTCACTCCTATTTTTCTTTCCTGTTTCTCCCTCTGTTCTGCCTTTGTGCCATTTTTCTCTCTCTCTTCTGACCCCCTCACTGTGTCATCTACCTCTCTTGTCTCTCTCCTGTCTTTTTGCAATTTTGCCACTGTATTTCTCTCCTGTCTCTCTCTTATTTGTCTCTTTTCTCTATTTTTCTCTCTCTCTCCTGCCTGTCTTCATAATCTCTCAAGTCCCTCTTTTTTCATGAATTTCTCTCTCTCTCTCTCTCTCTCTCTCTCTCTCTCTCTCCCTCTCTGTGCTGTCCCAGGCTCTGGCTGTAGAGGTGGACAGACAGGTGAGGGACACCCGAGCTGAGCTGAGAAAGAGGAGGAGAGAGAGAAAGAAGAAGGAGGAATCAACAAGAGGAGGAGTGTCCAAGAGCTCTATGGTGAAAGCTCAGTCCATCGCTGCATCTATCCTTAATGTCAGCGCTAACGACCTGGCTAGCATCCTCGACACAGACCAGGTAGTACTCAAGCATGTGAGCTGTTAGGAGAGGGAACGAGTGAATCAGTTAACGAGTTTGAGTCAATTTTTGAATCAGTAAATAAATCATCATGTATGTCAGTAAGAAAGTGAATGAGTCAGTCAGGTAGTGTATCAGTTTGTGACCCTCTTAGTAAGTCAATTAGAGAGCTGCATAACACAGCATATCGAATCAGTTAAAGAGTTTCGTAAACAGAGTTTGTAAGTTATCTAAATCAGGCGATCAGTGTATCAGTTAATTATTGATGAGTCAATAAGTTCATCAGTCAACATGTAAGTCAGTGAGTTAATTAATAGGATTATGAAGCGATTAGTGACAAAAATTAAGTAAGGCTGTAAGTCTGATTCAGTAAGTTAGTCTGATTTATTATGTAGGTCTGATTCAGTAAGTAAGTCTGATTCAGTATAGAAGTTTGATTCGGTGTGTTAGTCTAATTCAGTGAGTTTGACGTAGCAATTGAGTTTGATTCAGTAAAAGAGCTTGACTTAATAAGTTAGTCTAATTCAGTAAGTTTGATACATTGAGTCTGGTTCAGTAAGTGAGTCTGAGTCAGTGAGTCTAATTCAGTGTGTTTAATACAGTCAGTGAGTCTGAGTCAGTAAGTCTGTTTCAGTGTGTTTTACTCACTGTGAGTCTGATTCAGTGTGTTCGACTGTATCAGTGAGTCTGATTCAGTGTGTTCGACTGTATCAGTGAGTCTGATTCAGTGTGTTTGATACAGTCAGTGAGTTTGATTCGGTGAGTTCAGAGTCTATGAGTCATGTAAGGAGTCAGGCAGTGAATCAGGGACAAAGGACAAAGACCTAAAACTAAAGAATTGATGATAATTAATATCATGTGCATTCAACCATTAAATCGATAAGTGTGTGTGTCTGATGCAGGAGGAAGAGGGGGGTGATGAAGCAGATGGAGTTTGGATGGATCGCATACAGCAACTTCTGCAGCAGAGGGTTTGTCCTCACATGCATGCACTCTCTCTCTCACACACACACACACACACACACAGGCAAACACGTTATGGATTATCAGTGGCCTCTTGTCTGTCACTATCAAACTACTGGCTTTGACCTTTGACCTCAAAGCTCAGATCATCCGCCTCCTCTTCTTCTCCTCTACACACACACACACACACACACACCCCTGAGGCTGCTTGTTAATGGTGAGTACTGTATTGATCTGATCTTGTCGATGCTGAGTGAATGAGTGAAGACACACACACACACACACACACACACACACACACACACACACACACACATATGCGCAGAAGGCAGTATTGACGTGGTTGGTGCGGATGACGAGCTGCAGGCTCTCTCGCTCTCTCTCGAGACTCTCTCTGTGACCCTCCTGCTAGTTTTTCTTCCTTCTTAGCTCACTCGTCTTCTCTGCACTCGTTTTCATTCTCTCTGTCTCTCTCTTAATAAACTCATAGCCCTTAGGGTGCTCTGTCTGTCTCTCTGTCTGTCTCTCTATCTCTCTCTCTCTCTCTCTCTCTCTCTCTAAAGGATGAAGGTCAGATTGTTGGCAGGATTGCATGTATGTGTGTGTGTTCTCTCTTATTCATCCCCCAAACACACACACACACAGATCACCAGAGACTCACAAGCCCAGTGTTTAATGTGTGTTGTGTGTACGCATCACTTCCTGGTGGGCGGAGCCTGAGGCCCTGTGCACGCCTGCAGTCGTATATTTATAATTGCACAGGTTTATTTGTGGACGTTAATGATCATTACGGCGTAGGGACTGTGGGGAACGGCTGTTACACTCTGGCAGCCTTGGCTACGTCCCGAATCATTGATACACACACATACACACACACACACACATATCTCCGTCTGCTTCTCTCACAATTCTGCCTGGTTAATGGCTGTCAGAGCAGTGCGAGAGTTGGGGAATCGTTTTTTTTAAACTGATTGGACACTGGAGAGAACTTGGTGTGTGTGTGTGTGTGTCTGTGTGAAATAGAGAAGGCGAATCTGCTCAATATTAGCAAACAGCTAAAGAACATTTGAGGAATTTTGAGCACGGTTATGTTTGTAAGAGTATAAACTGATGATCAGTGAGTGAAGCGGTAAGTCTGTAACCATGGTAACCCTGCAGCCTTTTATTTGGCTCCTCCGCAGCGAATCAGAGCTGAGGTGTGGTGTGATCTGAAACGAAACGTCTAAAGTTCCTAAATGTTGGTAGAGCTGTGTTAGCATGGCGTGGTCGAGTCAGTCACTGTAGAAACTCTGTGTGTGTTTGTGTACAGGATTGTAAAGTAACCACTAGGTGCTTGGGGCAGCAGCTTTCTATCGTCTTCATCACCATCTGTCCTTATGTTTAACCGCTGGACTGAGATGACCTTTGACCCAGATTAAGCAGGAAGTGATGTATGTAGGTCAGATATGTGAGCTCGTACCTGACTCTGAGAAAATCAGCAGATTAAACTCAAACAAAATAGTTTTTAATTAAACGAAGCTGCGGTCCTGAGCGCCCGCTTCCCTTTGATAGCTGTGTCTCTGGGCGGCTCGCTGGAGCAGTAATTACACCCAGGAGAGAGGAGGAAAGAGAGGGAGAGAGTGAGGGGGAAATATAAAGAGAGAGAGAGATGGTGGAGGAGTGTTCTCTTACCTGCACATGTGACACGTTCATTATCTCCTAATCACATGCAGGCCTTGACTGTGTTGTTGCTGCTGCTGTTGTTGTTGTTGTTGTTTGTTTATTTACATTCTTCTGTTTGATCACTTTTTGATTTTGAACAGTGCGAAGATGAAAGATCAGGAAGAACTTTAAATTCTAATCCTCTTGTGAGAAGTGATGGTGTATTTATATCTCCTCCTTATCATCATCCTTCCTCCTTCCTCATCACAATGGCCTGAATCTGTGGGTGTGTGTGTGTGGGTGTGTGTGTGGGTGTGTGTGTGGGTGTGTGTGTGGGTGTGTTTGTGTGTGTGTGTGGATGAGCCTGGATGCTGCATAATCCTCTTTGTACTGTCCAGATGTTGCACTAGGATGGAGGGTGCCTAAGCAGTGAGAATGCATTGGAACAGGATGTATGTTTTGTGTTTGAACAGAACTGTGGTGTGTTCTCAGGTGTGCTGTTTCCACGCTTTGGTCCATACACAGGAACATGCACGACTTATTTAAGACAAAAATTGGGAGCAAAAATAGATATATCTATAAAGAAAGATAGATATACCTATATAAATATTTTTTTAAACACGCTTATAAGTGTGCAATTAAATTTCAAGTGAACGAAGTTGCGGGGCAGATCTAGTGTATTCAAATTCAAATTTTATTTGTCACATACACAGTACGAAATGTAGTGAAATGCTTAAATAGCTTTAATAGTGTATACACAGTGGGGCAACAAAAATAATGTATTTAGTTCAATATATTTGTTCAATTTCTTCCACTTAAAAAGATGAGAGAGGCCTGTAATTTTCATCATGGGTATACCCCATGGCTAGGCCACTCCTGGACCCTGAAATGCTTCTTACGAAGCCACTCCTTCGTTGCCCGGGCGGTGTGTTTGGGATCATTGTCATACTGAAAGACCCAGCCATGTTTCATCTTTAATGCCCTTGCTGATAGAAGGAGGTTTTCACTCAAAATCTCATGGTACATGGCCCCATTCATCTTTTTCTTTACACAGATCAGTCGTCCTGGTCTCTTTGCAGAAAAACAGCACCAAAGAATGATGTTTCCACCCCCATGCTTCACAGTAGGTATGGTGTTCTTCGGATGCAAATCAGCATTCTTTCTACTCGAAAAACGACAAGTTGAGGTTTTAACAAAAAGGTCTAGTTTGTCATATGGTCAGATGAAACCATTCTCCCAATCCTTATCTGGATCATACAAATGTTCTCTAGCAAACTTTAGACGGGTCTGGACATGTACTGGCT
Source organism: Clarias gariepinus (assembly GCF_024256425.1). Classification (NCBI taxonomy): domain Eukaryota; kingdom Metazoa; phylum Chordata; class Actinopteri; order Siluriformes; family Clariidae; genus Clarias; species Clarias gariepinus. The sequence continues at coordinate 7,209,792 of NC_071107.1, forward strand.
TAAGCAGGGGGACACGTCTGGCACTGCAGGATTTAAGTCCCTGGCGGCGCAGTGTGTTACTGATGGTAGTAGTTACTTTGGTCCCAGCTCTGTGCAGGTCATTCACTAGGTACTCCCGTGTGGTTCTGGGAGTTCACGGGGTGAGATTTTGCGTGGAGCCCCAGATCGGAGGAGATTATCAGTGGTCTTGTATGTCTTCTATTTCCTAATAATTGCTCCCACAGTTGATTTCTTTACACCAAGCTACTTACCTATTGCAGATTCAGTCTTCCCAGCCTGGTGCAGGTCTACAATTTTGTTTCTGGTGTCCTTTGACAGCTCTTTGGTCTTGGACATAGTGGAGGTTGGAGTGTGACTGTTTGAGGTTGTGGACAGGTGACTTTTATACTGATAACTAGTTCAACCAGACGCCATTAATACAGGTAACGAGTGGAGGACAGAGTGGTCTCTTAAAAAAGAATTTATAGGCCTGTGAGAGGCCTTGCTTGTTTGTAGGTGACCAATGAATTCATTAAAAATGCTACAATGTGATTTTCTGGATTACTTTTTCTTTTTTTGTTTCTCATAGTTGAGGTAAACCTATGATGAAAATTTCAGGCCTCGCTCCTATATTTAGGTGGGAGAACTTGTACAATTGGTGGCTGACTAAATACTTTTGCCCAACTGTATACAGTGTGTGGTCTGTGTGTGTGTGTGTGTGTGTGTATATATATATATATATATATATATATATATATATGTATGTATTTAAAATTTTGAGATAAACTAAAAAATTTTTTGTTTGTTTTTTTTATGCACCTGCGAAATCCCCATTAAAATGTGTTCAGTAGAAACAAACTAAAATTCCAAAAACCACCTTGATGTATCCGGTTACTAATCTTCTGAAGTCCCTCAAATCAATTTACAGACTGCATTATTTAAAAATTGCAAAACAACAAAACAAAGATTTACTTTAGACTATCTGATCACTATCTGATTCAGTTCTAAATATTTTCAGTGATTCTTCAGTCACACAGAATCGACGATCTTAGGAGCGTATAGTAAACGAGGGGCAGAGCTACGATCAGAGAAACATAACGAATAAAGCACAGGGAATGATTAAGGAGAGATGAAAGCAGCTCTGAGCTTGAATTTTGTCCTGCTGTCGTCTCTGCTGATGCGAGTTAATGTGGTAAAGGAGAACACACACACACACACACACACTTTTCTAACAGTAAACGGGGAAATCTCCCTGCGGCTCCCGTTTGTCGCTCACACAAATTGGGCTCTTGAATCCTCCTCTTAAGGCTTTGAATAAAGTCAGCCTGATCGATCTGTTCTGCAGGTGTGTGTGTGTGTGTGTGTTTAGTGGCTTTGCCCCCAGTTCTGCCCCAGGCTCTGTAATACTCCTGTCACTTAATTGGGCTGTAAAGCACCTGTACATTGTTGTGTGTGGCGTCCCATCAGACCCGGGGAGTCGATAGCGGATCAGTGCCGCTGCTCCAGGGCAGTGTGTGGATCAGAGCCGGGTGAGAGAGGGCGTGTGTGTGTGTGTGTGTGTGTGTGTGTGTGTGTGTGTGTGTATGTGCGTGGGTGTGTGTGTGTGTGTGTGTGTGTGTGTGTGTGTGTGTATGTATGTGCGTGGGTGTGTGTGTGTGTGTGGATTAGAGCAGGGTAAGAATGTGGTGGCCCGGGGGGACGGATTTACCCGCTAAAGCAGCTGTTAGATCATAATGACTCAGAGTGTGTGTTGTCTGTAACATGGTAACACACACACTTACCTAAGACACACACTGTCATGCTATCAGTAATGCTGCATGCTATCACACACATAACCAAACATTTGCAGAAATGCGTCACAACAAGGCTAGGCAGAGTGGATGGTTTGATTAAGAGTTTAAATCTCTGATGCATCATCGCTTCCATAGTAACAGCTCATTCACAACAACATGTAACTCATTTAAAAGATCCATGAGGAAAAATGTTTATGTAACATCACTGGAAGGAGTCTCCAGTATTAGCGCCGTGTAACAGTCAGAGCTAAAGCTGGAACTCTACGTTTACATTTCTTTGCGGTTTCTTGTTCACATGACAAGCTGCAGTTTTTTATTTATGTTTTTATTAACATCAATAAAAATAGTAAAAGAGAGCTGGAGAGGAAACGAGTGTTTACAGCTGTTATAGTGTAAGAGAGAACAGGAACTTATCATTAAACAACAGTTAGAGTGGTGATAAAAGACAGTAATAGCATTACAACATATAACATGTTTAACTATAGTATGTCTCACTGGGCGTCTCAGGTGTTCTACAATCGGTAATTACACTACCTGTCAGTTGTAGCACGGGTGAAAGTAATCGCCTCAGGTTTAGGCGGGTCCTGCACTTATTACACATTAGTTTTGCAGCATAAAAGAAGAAAGAGGCATCCAATCAGTCACACTGTTCATGTAACAAACGAATACAATACGTTTCTAAAAAACAAGTGTTTTCTTTAAGCTATTCTGAATCGCCCCTGAACCCTTTGTGTTGTTTTATTTACAGCTACAAAACTAACTAGCTTCTAACACAAGGCTAAATCCTAAATCACTCTCTTTTTTGGGGGGGGATTTTTCTCCCTAATTTAGTCGTATCCAATTCCTCCCCGTCACTAGGGGGCTCCCACATTAAGGCTACTACTACCACTTAGTCGGGAGGCCCGAAGACTATCAAGGGTTCCTTTCGAACGTAACGCCAGCCGACCGCATCTTTTCGAAACTGCTCGCTCACAGTTGGGCGTGGCGTAACATACTCAGAGGACTTGCGTGAGACGCCCCTGATTAGCTCTAGAGCCATAATTAATTAATGTGGGAGCACCCCTTGGGATGAGAGACCCTTTTTTCCCCCTCTGAAAGACCGCGGCCAATCAGGTCTCTCTAGACCTCCGGCTTTGAGAGGTTACGGCATCAACTGGGAATTGAACTCACTATCTCCGGATGATAGGGCGAGCACTTTACCACTGTGCCACTCAGAGGCCAAACTAAATCTGTCTCTACTCCCTGATCAAGGGCACTGCTTGGTGTGTGGAACAAGGGATTGTACACATTACATAGTGCACTAGCTTTCCATTTAATTTATCTAGCTTTATTTGGGATTCGGGAAGTTAAGAGATCTGATACTCTAAAGTTGTATAAGTGGAAACAAAAAGTAAATCCTTTAGGTTTCTCAGGGCTCTAAACTATTCACATGTTTTATTCTCCCCAACTTTTGGCTACATAGTACCAGCAAGAGTTACTTAGAAAAAACTACTTTCACGCCTGTGAATTATTCTAACTTTTGGTTTACCAGCTCCTCCAGTCGTGGTTAGTTAGTTCTTTCAGTACCGCAAGGATGTGTGTGAGTCAGAGCAAAATAACTGGTTAAATTAAGAAACAAATCATAATCTGTTAATAATTTAAAAGGGTGTTTGTTGAACTGTTGTATTAAAGAAATGTCTCACAAGGTTGTGCTGTTGTACTGAATATCAGCAGGGTGTGATGTCTCGCGCTGGATTCTCATGCCTACGATACACTCAGTATAACAGCATGAGTTTAAGTGTGATATTGCTTAAATTAACTAAATATTTCTCTCTCTCTCTTTTTCTCTCTCTCTGTGTAGTGTCCCTCTGTAGGTGAGTTGGTAGATGTTCTGGTGGTGAAGATGAAGGAGAACAGGGCGCTGATGGAGGAGCTGGTCAATCTCAGGGAAAGCCACTGAACACAGCAGAGGAATATAAACGCACATCTCTTTAGTTTTACTTTCTTGTCCCTGCCTTCATTTCACATGTCACTCTGTTCTTTATTAACTATATCTTTCATCTAATCATGTTTTCTCGTTTTTTCCCTCTTAATTTCTAATTCCTCTCAGTACTTCTAGTTTCTCCTCTTTTCCTTTCTTATGTCTCTTTTTCATTCCTGACTTGTTCTTCGTAAAGTCCTTCCATCTTATCTCCTTCTTCATATTTCATCTCTTTATCCCTACCTTCATCTTTCTCTCCTCCTTTTACTTTAAAGTGTAAATGAAGTCTGTGTGAAGTTCTTCAGTCTGTGGCTGTGTGATTGGGCTATGTCTTACCAATGTCTTTTATTTGGACAGAAAATCATCGTCACACACTTTTATTGTGTGTGTGTGTGTACTTAAACGTCATGTCTTTGTACAAATGTATTGTGTTTAGAGAAATAGTACCCAGTTGAATTAAACTAATTTATGGAGTGTGTTTGTACTCAGTGTGTTCAGATGATATGGGGTTAGGAATCTAATCACACCTTAGGAATCTTTAGATGCTTTGCCACTTAGCCACTCGCATTCACTCTTGCACTTATTTATACATTCGCATTTACTCTTACATTTTGGCATTTGGCAGACGCTCTTATCCAGAGCAACTTACATTTTTTTAATCTCATTATACATCTGAGCAGTTGAGGGTTAAGGGCCCAACAGAGGCAACTTGGTGGTTGTGGGGTTTGAACCTGGGATCTTCTGAACCGTAGTCCAATGCCTTAACCACTGAGCTACTCTTACACTCACTTACAATAAAGCCAAATGTAGCCAAAAGTTGCAGTAATCTTACATTCTTTAACATTCACTCTTACATTCACTAATATTTACGTTTTGGCATTTTGCAGGTGCTCTTATCCAGAGGGACTTACAAAAAGTCAAGACGTACACACTCAATATTTAAGAATTTTGTTTGTCACATACATGGTTTTCCCAGTACAACAAACTTACATTCACACTTGTACTCACCCACTCATATTCACTCTCCCACGTACAGTGCAGTACATTCACTTAAACACTCACATTTACTCTTGCACTCATTTATACACACGCATTTACTCTTACACGTACTTATTCACACTCATACACTTGCATTCACTTACATTCACTTCTATATTTACATTCACTTACACACTCACTTGTACGCCTGCATTCACTCTTGCACTCTCACACATAAAATCAGATTCAATCATGCATTCACTTGCAGACTTAATCACTTACATTCACTTTTACATTCACATTTTCAGTTTTATTTTGTTTATCAAGTGAGTTTAACAATGGAGCAAGCTGCAGATGATGGCTTACTAAGATAGCCTTTCATTTAAAAAAGTATTGCTAATTTAAACTCATTCACTCAAACCTGCACTTAAACTGTTAGTCAGAAGTCACTAAGCCTTTTTACTCTGAGTTTTTCACTCAGTCGTTTAATATGACCAGCATTTATTTGCAGGAACGTATGGGAACGTTTTAAAGCGAACATACACTAGTAAGACAAAGATAGCAACAGAAGAAAAAACAGACAGTGACAACTATCGGGTATTTTATTAAAGCTGTTTATTTAATGTGCCGAGGAGAACACACACACATTGTCCTGACATGTACATCAAATGTGAGCAAAGTACAAAAATCCTGTATTTACTCTACTAAAAGAAGAGATTTCCTAATGCATATTTTCCTTAAGTAGAAGTAGAGGTCCTCTATTTACTGCTGTACCTGAGTGAAAGTACTCACCTTGAAATTTACTGAAGTATTAAAAGTGCAAGGTGTGTATTAGCTCCAGTAGCCTTTTTCACAGTAAAACAAAAAAAAACACTGCTTTATGATTGTGAACATGCTGTTTTCATTACGGGCTGCACCCGCTTTTCTACTGCTTTTAAACACCTGTTGCATTATGGTTGCATAAGTCGCTCTGGATAAGAGCGTCTGCCAAATGCCTAAATGTAAATGCATTATTAGACACATTTTGAAGGAAAGGCCGTGATTGTACATGTTATAGTCAGCAAGTGGCGAGATGTCATCTTCACTGTGGTTATGTACTGTAATGCACTTCCATGCAGAAATATAGTTTAGTAAAAGAACAGATATTCGCTGTATAATTATACACACACCAAAACCACCAAGGCTCAGTCAATCTTTAGCCTGAGATAACCAGGAGACCTGCGAAAGCTAGCAGAGGAGTGTGGAGCAGCAGGTCCAGGATGTAGGAGGGGATGAGCTTATTAACAGCTTTAAAAAAAAAAGACAAATGAAAAGACCTCAGGATTGATGTTGTACTGGACGGGAAGCTGGTGCAAACTGGTGAGGGGAAATAAGAATGCGAGACATCACCATTCTGTTCCCACAGTGTCTAATATAAAATATACGTTTTGATAACATCCTGAAAACATTTTATATACCATCGGAATAATTTCCTTTTTCATTCATTTAAAACATATCTGTGTACATAGCCTTGAGTTTGTGTTACTTTAGCCATTTTCTCCCTCTCTAATCTACTTTCATTCTTTTGTCTCCTCGTCCCTCCGTCTCATGTTATGTGCAATTAACAACCGTATGTAAAAATCATCCAGTCAGGAATTAACAAGAACAATCCGAGTATGTGTCTCGTCCTCACTATGCTAATGATGTCGTTTTCCTTTATCTTTTTTATAATAAGGGATTAGTGCAGGACTGCAGCTCCAGCAACTCGGGGACCAATTTATCTGATCCAAACCGACCCCGGCGTTAATTACCATTCATTAACATAGTTCACATCTCTCTCTTCCTGTGGCGTCCCGGGAGCGAGTGCGTGTCAATATTTGTCCCCGCTGAAGGACACGCCGGCTAATCCTGAGGTGCGAAAACGTTACACTTCCCAAATCTGAATCACCTGCTCATCTTTTATTCAGCACATTGTTTTATTCACTTGCACAATTATGCAACGTAGATGCAAATAATAGAATCCACATACAAAGATAGGTTTAAATATTTATTTTATTGCTGCAAGTGTTTTTGGACAAAACAATATTGTTAAAGGATGAGTGTTTCTGCGGTGGTTTTAAGGCAGACATACTCAAAAATGCTGACCTTTGACCTTACAGAATCCTCAAGGTCACTGTTGCTGACTGAACGGATCAGCATTTGAACATACAGTATTTCGGATTTCAGATTATGTACAATTTGATTAATGGTGCTGACCATTAATTGATTACTGGGACAAATAGAATGATTGGTTAGAATGATTGGTAATCACTGAATAGTGATTGGTTATTAGGAACCCTGCTGACCAGTGATTTGTTTTGGGATCAATGCTGACCAATGTTTGGTTAATGGAAACAATACTGACTAATGATTGGTTATTGGGACCAGTGCTGACCAGTGATTTGTTATGGCAAAAATGCTGACCAGTAATCGGTTATTGGAAACAATACTGACCAATGATTGACTACTGGGACCAATACTGACCAAAGATTGACTACTGGGACCAATACTGACCAGTGATTGACTACTGGGACCAATACTGACCAGTGATTGACTACTGGGACCAATACTGACCAATGATTGACTACTGGGACCAATACTGACCAGTGATTGACTACTGGGAGCAATACTGACCAGTGATTGACTACTGGGAGCAATACTGACCAGTGATTGGTTATTGGAAAAAAATACTGACCAGTTATTGGCTATTGGGAACAATACTGACTAGAGATTGATTATTAGGACTAATGTTGACCAGTGATTTGTTATGGCAAAAATGCTGACCAGTAATCAGTTATTGGAAACAATACTGAACAGTGTTTGGTTAATGGGACCAATACTGACTAGTGATTGACTACTGGGACCAATACTGACCAGTGATTGACTACTGGGACCAATACTGACCAGTGATTGACTACTGGGACCAATACTGACTAGTGATTGACTACTGGGACCAATACTGACTAGTGATTGACTACTGGGACCAATACTGACCAGTGATTGACTACTGGGACCAATACTGACCAGTGATTGGTTATTGGAAAAAAATACTGACCAGTTATTGGCTATTGGGAACAATACTGACTAGGGATTGATTATTAGGACTAATGTTGACCAGTGATTTGTTATGGCAAAAATGCTGACCAGTAATCAGTTATTGGAAACAATACTGAACAGTGTTTGGTTAATGGGACCAATACTGACTAGTGATTGACTACTGGGACCAATACTGACCAGTGATTGACTACTGGGACCAATACTGACCAGTGATTGACTACTGGGACCAATACTGACTAGTGATTGACTACTGGGACCAATACTGACTAGTGATTGACTACTGGGACCAATACTGACCAGTGATTGGTTATTGGAAAAAAATACTGACCAGTTATTGGCTATTGGGAACAATACTGACTAGGGATTGATTATTAGGACCAATGTTGACCAGTGATTTGTTATGGCAAAAATGCTGACCAGTAATCAGTTATTGGAAACAATACTGACCAGTGTTTGGTTAATGGGACCAATACTGACCAGTGATTGACTACTGGGACCAATACTGACCAATGATTGACTACTGGGAGCAATACTGGCCAGTGATTGGTTATTGGAAACAATGCTAACCAGCGATTAGTTACTGGGAACATTGCTGTCAGTAATTGGTAAATGTAAACAGTGCTGACTAGTGATTTGTTTTGATCCAATGCTTTTTCTCACATCTTATACACATTTCCATAATTTTCTTTAAATTTTGTGAAGCTGCTTTGAGACAATGCCCATTGTTAAAAGCGCTATGTAAATAAAATAATTTGAAAAACAATTGAACTGACCAGTGATAATGTAAGGTAAGGGGGAGCAATGCTGATCACTTATTGGTTATTGGGGAACAATGACGACCAGTGATTGGTTGTTGGGAGCAATACTGACTAGTGATTGGACGTTTTATGGCAATGCCGGTCAGTGATCGGTCGTTGAGAGCACGGCTCATCAGTGATTGGTTTGTGGGTTCACACACAGGTGATGTGAGCTAGACAGATGTATTGCGTTCAGAACGTTAACGTCTGCTTAAAAGTCGCTAGATTTGCCTCTAAGCTCTAATTATAAAACTTAAGTCACTACAATGAAATAAAAAGTTACCAACTCTAGTAATGACGTCACCAAGTTATCAGCACTGCTTGAGGAAGCGCTCTGATTGGTGTAAGGCAAAAATCAGAGTGCAGCTAAAATAATAGGCTAGGTGGAGGATTTTATTAGACGTTCTTATGAGGCCTGTCTCTTGCCTTCTCCTCGGCTGTCATTATTTTAGTTCATTGAGCATTCGCATGGTGAAGAGAGCTTATTGAGATCTCCTGCACGAGTGTTGAGTTGATCCTGAGAAGGCATTATGCATGAAGACACATGCTAACAGAGTCGCTACGTCACAGCCAGGTTCACCAGCCCATGTGTCTGGAATGTTTTATTAGTAAACATGGCTAAGGACCGCCCACTTTCAGAGAGACAGTGATGGTCACAGTGGACGACCAGAAATAAGATGCCTCCAGAATATTATATTTACAGAATTTACAGAAATCACACTATTATAACCAATGATTAAATTATATCATGTGTGAATACATATTTATTGATGAATAAACCCAACACTAGCAAGGGATGGGATCTTGCTCCAAAAAAGTTCATAGTGTCGTGTTGATATTAAGAACAAGAAGGTCTGAGCAGTGATCACATCTGCAACTCTTCCTCTTTGAAGAAAAAACTCTAAGAGATGACAATCCCAAAACTTTAACAATTCCGGCTTGGTTTAAAATCTGATACATCATGCATCCTTCACAAACCTCAATCCATAAGAGTCAATTAATATAAATAAGGCGGCACAGTGGCTTAGTGGTTAGCACAGTCGCCTTGCACCTTCTGGGTCCGGGCTTGATTTCAGGTCAGGTTTGATTCGCACCACTGTGTGCATGGAGTTTGTATGTTCTCCCCATGTTTGGTGGGTTTTTTCAGGTACTCTGGTTTTCTCCCACAGACATGCAGATTTGGCTAATTGGCGCTCTCAAATAGCTTGTAGTGTGTGAATGAGTATGTAAGTGTGTGTATGTCTGTGTGCCCCGCGATGGTTAGGCCCCCTGTCCACAGGTGTACCCCGCCTCGTACCATAAGTCTCCTGGGATAGGCTCCATGCCCCCCTGCCACCCTGTATACCGGATTACGCGGTATAGGCGACGAGTGAGTGAGTGAGTAATATAAATAATAAATGACATAATTTAAATCCCATGGTTTTGTTTTATTTGTTATGATTTTCTTTTTTTAATGTAAATAATTACTCAAATATTTGTTGGTAATTTCAAACTTAATTACAAACACTAACTTCTATACCGCTTTATCCCGTATTCAGGGTCGCGGGGACCTGGAGCCTATCCCAGGAGGCTTAGGGCACACCCTGGACAGGGTGCCAATCCATCACAGGGTACACACACACACTACGGGAAATTTGGAAACGTCAATTAACTTTACCTACATGTCTTTGGAATGTGGGAGGAAACCGGAGCACCCGGAATAAACCCACCAAGAACGGGAAGAAGATGCAAACTCCATGCCAACAGAGACGGGAATCGAGCCTGGCCGGGAATCGAACCCGGACCCTGGAGGTGCAAGCGACAGTGCTAACCACTACACCACCGTGCCGCCTTAATTACAAACATTAAAATTTTATTCTTTTAACTTATTTATTGTGCAGTTACGGCACTTTTTGGCAAAAACTGACAAGGAACGACCACAAAGTGTAAACAAAAAAGCTCATTTTATTTAGAACAATTATATAGTTCTGTGTCAAATATTTGCACAACAGTGCATTATATATATATATATATATATATATATATATATATATATATATATATATATTCAATAAGTAAGGAGTTGTAGTTCAAGAGGATGTGGATACACAAGAGATGTTAATGCTTTTAGTGTTACAACTTTAGATTTTTCTTCTTCGTTCTGACTTTAATTCCTGACTTTTGGTCTCAACAGGACGAACCCATAACTCCCTGAATATTCCACTTATTAACTCACACACACTCACACACACACAAACACACTGTTAGTGAGTTAGTTAGCGTAGGCTTAGCGGCGCCCCCCGCTGGCACAGGTGGAGCAGGGACGTTGCACTGGGACCAATTACTGCTGCAGGTACATTTCTGACCTCGAGTGGGAGCATGGATGTGTGTGTGTGTGCGTGTGTGTTGTGTGATCCACAGCAGCGGTGGGCGACCTCTCACCACTCTCTCTCTCAGCTTGTTGTGAATCCTTCTCTCGTTTTTTCTCTCTATTTTTGTTTCTTTGTATGAAAACAAACAGCTAGTGTCCTCTACGACTCCTGTAACACATTTAAACACGAAATAGTAGAAAAAGCTAAAGCAGTAAGACTATATATATATGTTATATAACCTGAAACATCTTTTTGATTGACTCCGAGTGGACAGTGTTAGGGAGATCAACTCTATTTGTGTTTGTGTGCTTTCTCCCCCTCTCACTCATTCTCTATAGCACTTATCCTGTAACGGGTCACGGAGTAGTGGAGTAATGATGGTCTCCCAGAGGACTCGGGGCACAAGGTGAGGTACACACTGGATGGGATGCCAGTCCATCGCAGGCCACAAGCACACACATTCACACACTATAGGAACACCAATTAGCCCAATATGCATGTCTTTGGACTGTAGGAGGAAACCCATTAAGCACGGGGAGAACAGGCAGACACCACACACAGACCCAAAGTGGGAATCAAACCCGTGACTCTGGAGGTGTCGCTACTGTTCTGCCTGCGTTTGTGTACTTTAAGGCTTGATGACACACTGATTTAGATCAAGCTCGTAAACAAAGTGTAGGGTCAAGGACACCTAATGTATACGGGGTTCACTGAAAATAATGTGCAAGATGATTACTAGACGAGTTTCCTAAACCACAATGAATGTCATTTTATGGTCCAGCTTCTCCCTTCAGGTCATTAATTGCTGTACTTTGATTCAAACACAAGGTGGCAGCATGAACACATTTAAACAGTGGCAGTGTTTTAGTAAAACACCCTTAACTTCAAGTAACTTCAAGTTTAAGGTATTTGTCATATGCATGTCAACATAGGGCCAACAATACAATGAAATGCTTAGGACGGGAAGAGACAGTCAATTTGTATGTGTGTGTGTGTGTGTGTGTGTATGCATAAGTGAGTGTATGTGTGTATTATTGCATATGGCACATACTGTATATTAAAATACACATGATTCACATTAGGATTGTATTGCACAATGTCAATAAATAAATTTAAGGTGTCCAGCCATGTCCTATAAAACAAGGATTTTAGTAATTGAAGCTTTATTAGAGCTACACTTTTAAACAGATTTTTTTTTAGTTTCCAGCAATGTGGTGTGTTAAATCATTTTTACATCATTCAGCTATCCATTCAAGGTAAGAATCCTAAAAGCCTGGAGATAGAAACTGTCCTTCAGTCTCTTAGTGCGTGTGGACAGGCTCCTGTACCACCTACCAGATGGCAACAGAAAGAAAAGTCTGCGTGCGGGGTGATTGTGGTCCTGGATGGTTGTGTTTACCGTTCATTTGTAATGTTGACTCCATGGAATTTAAAGTTGTTCAGTCTCTCAACCTTAGCGCCATCGATGTAGATAGGGGAGTGTCTGATTCCCTGCCTATATAGTCCAGTATCATCTCCTTTGTTTTTTTGTGATGTTCAGAAGAAGGTTATTGTCTTTGCACCAGCTGGTTAGTGCCCTGACCTCTTCTCCGTAGGCAGCCTCATTTCGATCTGTGATGGGACCTAGAATGGTCATGTCGTCCGCAAACTTCTTTTTGTCCTTGATTGAGTACCCTTAGCCAAAGTTATATGTTAATATGTTTGTTTTTGTCAACATTTATGTTAAATTACTTAATTTACAAACTCAGACAACTTTGTTATTTATTAAATTAATTAAGTTTAGCTATCAAGCTGAGGTGAGAATTTTGAATACTCGTCATCTTATGTACTCTAACAGATTGTCTGCCTGCTTCAGAAATAATTCACATTTCATACAAACTTAAATAATTATTTTGACTATGTAAAGCTGCTTTGCGGCAATGAAAATTGCTAAAAGCGCTATACAAATAAAATTGAATTGAATTGAATTGAATATTTCATCTGGATACAGAATTTATATTTTTTTAAACTATTTTTAGCACGCATGGAACTTGACATTTGTGTCAAGAAGAGCCAAACATTTTTAACCCGAGTACACAGTCCAGCTGCAGCATGGTGTATTCCACGTATACTGTACATACAGTAAGAAAAGAAAATACTGTCAAACTCCATCATAAAGCCAATTAGAAAATACTCAGTTTCTGTGTCTCCTGTCTTACAGTTGGCTGGTAAAAGATATATATATATATATATATATATATACAGTATATGCACACATTAAATAACCAGTATATATTGCCGCCACCTTTTCGTCACATGGTTTTGTAATACATTAAATTTAGATCATAGGTCATGTGACATGGCATGCTTGGGGGGGGGGGGGTCAAATAATGTCACATGATCAGAGTGATCAAAATGAGTTTATTACAAAACTAAACATTATATAATTCAAGAAAAAGTTAATCTTAGAATAATTGCATTACTATTTTTTAATTCAACTATAGTTTAACATAGATATACATAGCTATAAGTATAGCAAACATAGAATTATTAAATTCTACAAAACTACCGCTTGAGCAGGTCTTAAGTGAATTTCAACATCCTAAAAGGCTGATGCCGAATTAAACACAGTAACATTTTAAATGTGTTAAATAATTTACATTTACTGCAAGTGTTAATGCATTAATGCATAAATGTGGACAGCGCCATCTGTTGGGCCGTGATGGTATTTGATCTGTGGAATGAGGACCGCCCTGATTAAACACGCTGTGGGTGAGTTGTGCGTTTAAAACTGTTCGAGAAATATTAGTTGAAAAGTTATTAAAACACATAAATAACCATTTTATTGCAGATTCATTCCCTTGTGAACTTGTTGGGTAATTCTTATTACGCATTTGGCGTCGAATGTGTCATTTAATAATAAATTATTTTTAATTTAATTTTTTAACTTGTGGTTTATGTAGAACTAATTATTCCTCACACAACAAAATCCTTATTTCCACAATATATCATTGTACAGGTATGTTACAGAAAATGTTTTAAAGTGTTTAATGGATTAATTGGTTAACTTGTCTAAAGTTGCGCGTGTTCACCACTAGGTGGAGATATTATCCCTTAAAATCTGAATGTAATTAAGTTGTTCTGTGAATAACTAATTGACAATGTTTATTGTAACTGTTAATTTAAAATAAAACAACACCAGTATACGATCACAAAGCTAAAAGATTTTATTTTATAAATAATTTAAAATAAGAATAATGTTTTGAATAACAAGTTGATGATCCACGCTGTGAAACTGATTAATTCCTTATGCAACAAAATCCTTATTTCCTCATTATATCCTCATTGTGCAGTAAAGAGGCTGCCTAGGCGAGACCGCCACACAAGCATAAATGTGTTGATTTCCTCACCCCTAATACATGTATAAGGAATATTTTAAACTGACCTATTATTACCTCAATGTAGTGACATATTACAGGCACTGGGGCGGTGAGGGCCGATGCTCATCCGGCCTTTCCTCAAACTCTACCGGAGCTTTTGATCCAGATGAATTAATTAATTAAAGATAAAATTAATTACCTTATAATGTGAGCTAAGTGGCTACATAAACCTTAGCAATGTGTTCGCATCAGTGCTGACTTTAATTAATAGGCTAATTTTTGTAGATATTATGGTTTAAAATCCTGTCGGATTATCTCACTCAGCTAGTGGGATGTTTAACTGAGGATTGTGCTTTTTGACTTTATCAGGAAATATAGAGTTATTTTTAAGCAATTTAGTGGTCTTTTTAAAAAGATAGTACATTTTTAAAACTATTTAATTTCATTATTTTAACAGCACAATTATTATTTAGTTCGAAGTAAAAGACCAGCAGGACTTATGTGTTCTATTTATATAAATGAAGATGTTTTTAATATACAACAAAAAGCAGCAGGTAGTTTCCAATAGCTTTGTGTCACATTGAATTTTACTCTCAGTAAGTCGCACTTTACTGCAATGGACTGGAGTCCTATTTCAGATGTAATTCCCAGTTTGCACCCAGTGTCGACTGGGATAGACCATACATCACATGAACAAAGCAAGTGTATATAAATAGTTTGATCAGATCAACTGCATTTTTGCTGTTTTAATGAAAAATTGTTTTCAACAAATTAACAAGTACAGTGGAACCTTGGATTATGAGCATAATTTGTTCCGGAAGCAGGCTCATATTCCAAAACACTTGTAAACCAAATCAAATTTTCCCATAGGAAATAATGGAAACTCAAATTATTTGTTAAAAAAAATAAATACATAAAATAATTAACACAAAACATACAATGGAAACACTGTTTTATCGGAAGAATAAACAAGACATCACTCTAATGATACTTAATTGAGCGATACACTAACGGAAACATTTTACCTTTGAAAAGAATCACAACAGAGCAGTGTTTCTGTGTAGGGCAGAGAGAAAGAGTGTGTGTGTGTGTCTGTGAAGGCGAAAGTAGGAGAAGTCTGTGTGTGTGTGGCATGCTGTCCAATGATGCGCGCACACAGACACAAAGAGCAGCCTGGACAGAGAGAGAAAATGGATTTTTAACCTCTCAAATGAGACTTGCTTTTGCTTTATTCATCACACATGCTGTACACACGCATACAGACACAAAATAAAATATGTTTTACACACGTGGTCACAGTGTTATAGTAAACAGTACAGGCGTGCACAGATGTTAATTATACCAGTATGAGACGCGCACTAAGACTGAGCAGGGAAGACGATAAATCAGTCACACTGGATAAATCAGCCTGCAGTTGAGTTTGTGTTTATTTTACTATGCTATTTGGTATCAGTAAAAACTTTAAATTATATATTGTTTAAGGTCAATGAAAAACATTCAGTACAGTACAGTCAATTCAATTTAATCTTTATTTGTATAGCGCCATGGTCACTCAGAAAGCAGCTTAACGGAATTTTGAGGACTATCTGACCATTTTGATTCATACACATTCACATTCCATACAAACTTAAATAATTCTTTAGATTGTGTAAAGCTGCTTTGCGACAATGACAATTGTTAAAAGCGCTATACAAAGAAAATTGAATTGAATTGAATTCCCAAATATGGAAATGAGTTTGAAAAGTGTGAGGAAATATCTGTAAATCATAATTATCAGATAGTCCCTGATGAGCAAACCAGGGGTGATGGTGGCAAAGAAAAACTTGAAGAGGAACCAGACTTAACATGGAACTGGTCCTCATCTGGTGATAACAGATTGCATAAATTAGTTTGCATGCATAAAAGTTCAGTATAATACGAGGTGTTTAAAGTTAATATGAATTGGAGCCTCAGTAACAGAATTGTCGGAGGGAGTTTCAGTCCTGAACTATTGAGCAACTGCAGTCACAAGTCATCGGAGGACAGCTGTCTGCATCAGCCAGGTCGAAGACCATCTTCATGGGCAAGTGGAACCGCCCCCAGTCACCGTATGCATTCCAATTAGACCACGCTGGGCCTCAATGCGGCAAGATCTCCAACCAGAAGGTGAGCTCTAGGATGAGTTAGCCAGGTCTGGAGTGCAGAGGGGGTCTGGATCGCTGCGTCAGGTTTACCACAACAGAGAGAGAGAGAGAGAGAGAAGGAAACACAGACCCTTGTGTTCAAACTCCAGGGTAAAGTCTTAGTCTTACTCCTCTGTGTACGCTCTTGTGTCTTGTGTCTTCGTTGAATTCACTAATGTGAGCATCAAAAGAGACACCCTGCAGTCCACTGTGCTGTAGGTCTTCACCAGTGTGTGTGTGTGCGTGTATATATATATATATATATATATATATATATATGTATATATATATATATATATATATATGAATGAACACTAGAGGGAAGCACTCATATGATAACGTGGCTTAGTAGAGATTTTCTCTGAAGTCCTCTGTTGCAGTACTCGAACACAGACAGCAGGTGGCAGCATTGGTACGAATTTTGGACTCCATTACACATGAAGACTAAGCAGAGCAACAAGTGCACACTTTATTTTCTGTCTCAGTGTAGTTTTGAAGAGTTAATAAAAAAAGGATTGTGGATTTTATAATATTTACAAAATATCTGAATCACAATAAAATAATATCTAAGAAAATAAGACATTTTTAGAAATTGTTGGTTGCTTAATTTAAAGTGAAACAGTTGTTAATTTAACTTAATTATTACTTTTTTAATTGTTTTTCTTTATAACATTAAGTGCAATTATTATCAATAATATTGGTATAGTCTATATAAATTTATTGCACATTATAATACCACTATAAATATTTATTATTAGTATATAAAAAATATTAAATATACAGTATATATACTGTAAAAAAAATTAGTTTAAAAGTTTAGTAACAGGTTGCACAGCTCTTTTAAGTTTACTCAACTTTTACCTAAAAAGTTGCTGGCCAAACAAAATATTTTACATTGCTGTTTAGTTGCCCTACTGTTACGTGTACCCAGTTCAAAATCTTAAGTCGACTCAATTTGTAATTTAAATATTTAAATCAGCTCAAGCAGTATTGGTTATGGGCTCAATTAATTATATTTCTCTAGGGTTACCTAAGCCTAACTTTTCATCTCCTTAAAAAAGTAAGTTGTCCCCTATTATAGACCATTCATGTCAGGGACGTGCACAGACATTTTGAGGGGCAGGGGCTCAAGTGAAATAAAGGGCACTTCTCATAATTACGTTTTCTTTTTCTTTTTTTAAACAAAAAGTATATATTAACGCAACACTGATTTTCTTTTAAAAAAATAATTTAAAAAGTTAATTTTATCTTTCTCAAACTCATGCAATTGTTTAATTTTCAAAAGATGTCTACACAATAATCAGTTCACACAGAAACCATGGTCTCCTTAGTATTCACTAGGTTTATAGAGCAGCAAAGGAAACCATTCCACAATGTGCATGTTTTAAAATCATTTTCTATGCTACTAGTTTCAAGTATTTATTTAGATTAGAATAACCAAAATAACTGCATCAAGCAGAGGGGTGTGTTTTACTAATAATTAGTTTATTTTTTGCACAAGGCACTACATCATTTTAATTATTTTGGTGTTATCAGAACACATAACACTTTTAAATCAACACAAATATAAAATAATTATTTATTTGGTAGGTAGCCATGTAATAGGCGGGATATAATATAGCAATTATCCCTTACACATTAGCTAGTCTAGTAGCTCATGAGGCATGCATGCTAGCAAAACACAGGTTAACTAGATATTTGTCTTTGGCTAATTAGCAGTAAATTCGAGCCTTATTCGAGGCACTGGTAGTTTAATCTTTTGTGTGGGTGGAGGGTGGATGTTCGCTTCAGAACTCCTGACCTGATATTTAGATATACTATTCTTCAATAAATATATTTGTTTGACAGGGAAGCGGTGCGCAAACAGGAATATATATTATTTTTCAAAAAAAAAAAAAAAAAGCACCCCAGGAAAAAAGGGCACTATCTCTCCAGGAATAAAAAGGGCAGGTGCTCAAGCCCCCTTTGATCTCTATGTGTGCACGTGCCTGATTCATGTAGTTGGTTCAAGTGATTATTTTTCTATGAAAACAAGTTGGTCTAACAATACCCCAACAATTAAAACACAATAATTATCTTCCAAAACTAGTTTAAAGTTGGTTAAAACAGTAAGCTGTATAGCAGGAGAATACACGTTTTATTCGGTTTAAAGGTCAATAAAATACCTAAAGAAAACCAACTACATATCAGTCTCTTACTAATTATTTTATGTTACAACATAAAAGAATCAGACATTTTTTTTAAACTAGCAAGGTTGAATAGTTTTTTCCCCAATGTGTCAGACACAAAAAAAAAAAAAAAACTATGGCAAGAAGTGTTTGTTTCACAACATGTGGATCTAAAGGTAACATGTCTCTCCAAGTCCAATAGACATCTCAATACAACAGAGGCGTGCTGAAGCGCATCTTTAAATGCACAACATACTGAACCTTGAAGCAGGTCACTAATGTCAGCTAAGAATAAGAAACTGAGGCTACTATTCACATGGGCTTACCAAAATTGCACAATAGAAGATTGAACAATGTTGGCTGCTCACTCGTTTCTTTTATGAAAGCATGGATCCATCCCGCCTTGTATCAGCAGTTCAGCCTGGTAGTGATGGTGTCATGGTGTAGGGGAGATTTTCTCGTCACACTTTTGGGTAGTAACTGAGCATTGTCTAAGTTCCACAGTCTACCTGTAGAGTATTGTGGCTGACCATGTATATCTCTTTATGACTGCAGGATAACGTGCAATGCCACAAAGTTCATGGTTACTGGTTTCTTGAACATAAACCGTCACCAGACCTTAATCCAAGAGAGCACCTTTGGGATGGGATAGAATGGGAAAAAGGAGGTCCAACCCTGTTCTAGCAAGTTGTACCTAATAAAGTGGCCAGTGAGCGTATGTACTGTATGTATATTTACATATTCATGTTGTACATTGTTGATTTGCACTTTCAGTCGAAGCTGTTGTGGAGGATCTGTACAGTACAGCGCCAATGAAGCTGTATCTATCTTCAAAGAATGAACCATTTAGTTGAGTTTCTGTATGAACGAATGAATATAAAATAAAAGAGAAGCTGTGCAGCGGGGCACAGCAGTGCTCATAAGTGCACACTACACATTGGCTGTGTCCCAAACTCAGTCTCAGCATGTTTGAATGTGAAACTTGCTATGCAAATAACACACACACAGAGAGAAACGCACACATGCTCTGTCTGAATCGGCAGGGAAGGATGTGTGTTTGTCCTTTTAATGTGCTGATGAATAACCACATGTTCAATCAACTCTGACTGATAAAACTAAATATCTATTTAAATAGCGTTAGTTACACACGTAAAGATACAAACATGCGCTTTATTACTAAATACATATATTAAAAATAAATCAAATAATTGGTGTACTCAATGCAACAACGTTCATATATCTGTCCGGCACACTGTAGATGTTTAGACATTATGGTACGTGATCTTTACACGTTACACTCACGTGCGCAGATTTATATAATCCAAAGTACTTAGACTTGAGTGGACTATTATTAAACATAATATGTTTAAATTATAATGTTGCATTTTATTTGTCAATTTTTCCTTAACAACTTTAGAACAATAGACTTTAGATGTTTATACTATTAAAACAAACAAGTCTGAACATACTGATGAACTGTGTCAGGTATTTCAGTAATGTCTCTCAGGTTCACCTCAGGTGAGCACGACGCAGGGTTGGGATGTTACTGAAGTAAAAACGAAAGAAAGCACTAATACCAGAGCAGGTGATTTTTGTTTCTCAGGCTACACCACAACAGTGCAGCGTGATGCAGGTGAACATGGATTCAAACCGTGGTCTTAAAAGCGGTCTTATGAGCTGATCAGCTGATTCGGATTGTGGACAATTATTTCTTAACCTGGAAAAGAACTCCCTTTTGGAGGTTTTTAACACGCCATGTTAGTTTGTCAAGATTTTTTAATCCATTCTGACTAGCTGTTTTTTAGCGTAGCTGCTAATAAACACACATGCATCAGATTTTAGCCTGAATTATTCTTAAAACCATCACACCTCCTATTAAACACATTTTAGTTTTGCTAAGTACGTTTTTTCAAACAAGCTTTTGGTTTTTTTATGTTTAGTGGCCTATTCTACGCAAAAATAAATATCTTGCGCGTTACTGTACGTAGACCAGTTCATAGCGCTTTCTCCTGGCCAGGTGGCGCCGCAGTCACCAGTAGCAATATGTTACAATATGGCGTCTACCAAGAAGAAAGTTGTGTTTGCAGTATAACGAAAAAATTAAAACCGAAAAACACGAACGGTTGGCGGAGGTGAGCCGCCAACGAAGAACGTTCTCTGGGCAGCAAAATTAATGCTCATTTAAAAAAGTAACACAAAACATATATCCATGCTGGGATTGTGTATATTAAGTGTGTGTGTATTCAGAGTCGGGGTGTTTTTCCTACAAACACTCCTATCTCTACTTTGATGATGTCACAGCGGGAATCTGTTCGACCGGCTTTTAGGGATTATGGGTCGCAACACTAAGCAACTCTGTCACCACTGGGCTTCTGTGGATTTACCTTCACCATTCTCTCAAATTCCTCCTCTTCACTGTGTAGATCCACACCCTTAGTGAGGAGCTGCACTTTAGCTAATTAGGAGGGTTTTTAGGATTGAAAATTAAAGACTTGAGCTCTGTTATTAAGACCAACAGAAAGGGAGTTTCGGGTGCATTTAGTCAGTTCTTTCGGTTTGCATAAGAAAATGTGAGGAGCTTCTGCTCACCGATTCCTCGCTCATTCCTCAATCGCTCCTCAGTCGCTCCTCAATCGCTCCTCAATCGCTCCTCAATTGCTTCTCACTCTCCCTGTGCTTCACTACACAGCTACAGTATCTATTCATGTCCATCAATTTACCTTTATTATATTGCTTATCACACACACACACACACACAGTGGTCTTAGTGACACCCTGTTAAGTTGCCTCGGTTGATCGGATCTCTACAGTCACCCAGGATAAACCTGACGCACACAGATTCAGACAACTTGCAATGCAAAGTGAGCGAAAAGCAGCTGAGGCGTTTACAGAGCTCCGCCGAGACTTTAAGTTTCACCTGCGTAGCTCAGACAAATAAAAAATGTAACACACTTACAACACACTGTGTATTTCTGCTTCATTCTGACATCACTGTGACTTTTAGGGGGATTTTAGTCTTTTTACTTTCCTGTTATTTTCAAAATCGAGAACGTTATAACAGAAGACATTTTTTTTTTTTACTCCAAATCTTTTCTTTTACTCCAAATATTTCATTTCTAATCTGTAATAAAGATTAAAATGTAGAATATAATATATACACACTCCACATATAATGCTTTCTACAGCAGTCAAATTTAATTACTTTTTTTAATTAATTAAAAACCACAAAGTAATAATAGAAAATTTTTTTTTTAACAAACTTCAACAATAAAGATTTAATTAAAATTGTGCAAATAAAATAGGAAAAAAAAAAACACATCATAGACGATTTCCCCTTAAATTACACTTTTCTGTTTTATCAACATTGCGAGTGTTTTATTTTTAATATCCGCACAAAAAGAAATGCAATAAAGCACAAATAATACACCACTGGTGAAATTTTATTCTTTAACATAAAGCCTAAATAAACAAAATGTCATTTTTTTTACCGAAACACACCAGAACACATTTCACACACAACAACAAAAGAAAAGGGAACCGTAAAGAGCTTGTTAACCTAATTAACGTGCACGTGTTGTTTTTCTTTGTTTCAGTAAATATGCTAACAATGTTCGATCTTTTCAGAGTCACTGAGGTGATTTCTGTGCTATGAGCTGATAACATCGAGTCTGTTCAATCGCTGTTCCACTTCACATGCAACAGAGAGTGAGAAAAAGGAAAAAGAAAGAAAAAAAGCATGTGACCTGAGATACTGCCACTTTTTCCCCACATGTGCAGCAAATAAAATTTAATTCCACGAGTTCAGGAAGAGTTCATTTTAAAAAGTCTTAAAGTAGTTTGGAGACAGAGCACAGACTGGTCACAGGCAGCCGTGTATTTTATTTATTTATTATTATTAGTAGTAGTATTAATATTATTAATGTGTCTATATATTTTTAGCACCTTCATAGTTTTTTTTAAATGGCAGAAACAAACCTGTCCATGCAGGACGGATACGTGACAGGTCTCATGTAGCCGCCTGTTCCACCACTGTTATGGATGTATGGATCGTTTGCTACATCTCCGGTGATGGGGGATGACCCCGTAACCCCAAGTCGCCCAGAGGGCATGTAGTTTTGCGTGCTGTTGTGCGTAAACATGCCCTGAGCAGCCTGGCCGTACCCATGATTCCCCGCATTGGGGTACGAGAAGGCGAGGTGGTTGGAGTTTAGCGAGCATGATCCTCCTCCGTCTTGGTTGAAGTTACGGCATGATGGCTGCACTGGTGGCGTCTCCGGAGGGCTGTGTGCCAAACCACCAGATCCAATTATGGTGTTGATGCTGAAGACACGAGACTGGCTGGAACCAAATCCGGTCGTGGATGGCGGATAGTACGGTGGAGAGATCTGTGGCGTGTATGTTGGGTACACCGATCCATAGACGGAGGTGGTGATCTGGACTGGAGAGAAGATGGGAGAATCGTGGTGGTACGATGAGGAGGAGGTAGAGTAGGTGTTGAAATCACAGCGTTTAAAGCGTTTGCGGCGCCGCAGGAAGCTACCGCTTTCGAACATGTCCTCTGCGTTTGGGTCCAGCGCCCAGTAGTTGCCCTTCCCAGGCCGCCCTGGTTCTCGGGGGATTTTGACGAAGCAGTCATTGAGAGTCAGGTTGTGTCTGATGGAGTTCTGCCATTTTTTGGAATTGTCCCGATAAAAAGGGAAGCGGTCAGTGATAAACTTGTAGATGCCCCCGAGAGTGAGTTTGCGATCAGGGGAGCTGGCGATGGCCATGGAGATGAGAGCGATGTAGCTGTAGGGAGGTTTTCCCCTCTGCAAAGGCCTTTTCCTGCGGCGGCCTTTGGGAGGATCGGTGTTCTGAGAGTCCGTCGTCTCCACGGCCGTCTGAACCGGAGCCTCGTCCTCCGCCTTAACCACAGGCATCTTGTTCTCACTCGGGAAGTCTCTGCAGCCTTCTGACTCACGTCAAGGTGTGTCTGCTGGCATCTATTGTCGCAGTTTTGTTTGGCAAATTTTCAGTTTCGCTCCTTTGCAGATCAGAAGTGGCATCTACGAGCAGCAAATAATTCAATAAGTGATAAGCAAATCACAGCCATGCTGGAAAAAAAATC
Organism: Clarias gariepinus; assembly: GCF_024256425.1. NCBI lineage: Eukaryota > Metazoa > Chordata > Actinopteri > Siluriformes > Clariidae > Clarias > Clarias gariepinus. The sequence continues at coordinate 7,233,521 of NC_071107.1, forward strand.
CTTGCGAAAACAAGCAAACAAACAAACAAAGCCGGTAAACTTTATCTTCATCCGTCAGATCCAGGCTGTGTGTGACATCAGAACTAATGTAAACAACATTTTTGTCAGGGTTAGTGTTTGAGAGCTGAGCAAGCTGTAGTGAGTGACAAACCTGAGCTTACCTGCACACTAAAACACCTGAGCAGCGTTTGGCCACACCCCCTCCCCATCCACCTAGTCAGGTGACGCTCGGTTCCAAGCCATTATATCTCCATACAAACCGACACTCCTTATCAGATTTAAACAAATAAACATACACGTTTGATGATCTGAAATTCTGATTAGATGTAAATGTGTATTTAAATACATTCAATTCTTAACAAAGTGCTGGGATTTAAACTTTAATAGAAATACTGTACTAGGGTGTTAGTTTTTTCGCTGTTTTACAGGATCCGAGACCCAATAATTACATTTGAATCACAAAAAAAAGATAAAAGTGCATTTTTAAAATGAGAGTATGAGAGTTTCTAAGTATGAAACGACATTGTGTACTTCAGCGTCTAAATTTTTATAAATAATTTAAAGAAAAACCTTCGTTTATGTTGGAAATGTATTCTTTATGCATGAAATAAATAATAATTTATAAATAAATACCTACATTTTATATTACAATATAAATCAGAAGTTTTTTCAAAAATGTGAATTTCTTTTGGTTATAAAAAGAAACGTGATTTTATTTTATCAAAATCATTTTCAATTTGTCCAAAAATTATTTTTACACTTATTACTTTATATATACTTTATACACTGCTTTACATAGATTATATTTGATCTTTCTCTATCTATCTATCTATCTATCTATCTATCTATCTATCTATCATTCTGACAGTGTTACTCAGAGGTTTAATTTATTACAACTGTACATTTTTCACGTCATTGAAAATTGAAACTAATTTATTTATTTGAAGTAAAGCTGTTGCTGTTATATTTTTTAAATATTTCTTTTCATTTTAACAAACACCTAATAATAATTTTTCTGTGAAATTTGCATTATAATAATCTAAAGCATTTAATACAGAAAAAAAGTATATTACATATTTAATTTACACAAAGAGAGGAACTTTAACGGCAGTTAAATTATGTAATTAAAACATGTTTGTTTTAATTACACCTGGAGCATTTTTTAAATCCAGGTTAAACATTGTTGAACTTTATATAATTAAATCCACACCATGGTACACTCAGGCATGATTTTCGTCCCTCTTTTCTATTTGTCATTTATTTATTTGCTGATTTATTCCTGCACTTTTAATACTGTAACTGATCAAATTCAATCCTTTCTACAATTTATTTTCTGATTGTAACTGAAACACTTTTTCTGTAATTTTGACAGCTTTACCACACACACACACACACACACACACACACACACAAACTTAGCCGTATTTTCTCTGACTGTGTAATCTGATCTACCTTAACTGTGTCTGTGTGTCTGTAAACACTCACAGGGTTGATTTAGCGAGACTTTTGTTTGAAGAATGATTCACCTACAACAGCTTTCATTTTTTTCCTAATTATTCAATGCGACATGTTTAACTCTTTATTACATAAAAAACTAAGATCGTCTCTTTGCTCCGTACTTCCGTGTTGTTTCCTGCTCTTGTATTTAATTTTCAGTTTAGGTGTGAAATAATTTGCGGCATATATAACTTACAGATATATATATAAACTTTTTTATTCTTTAAATGGTAGCAATTATAAAACGCAGTTACAGAATTTTAAACTAAATAAGAATATGTTCACTTATATTAGACTGGTAGATTTAACAGCTTCTAATTTATTGAGTTATACAAAATGAAATATTTAATAAAAAATAAAAATATATACAAAATATATCTTCGTAAATATACGTTATTCCATAAAATAATATAATTAAATCATCTTTATTAAATAATTACCCATGCAGTCGATAAGTAAATGTAGCGTTATTTTAAATTGTAAAAATAAACCTAACTGTAATGCACTTTACATTGTTTGTTTGTTTTTTCGCAGTTTTTCCATCAATCCTCTACGCTTTTAATTTTTCTCTTTGTCATTGTGGCTGTGTGGTGTGTGTTTGCCGATAGCCCCTGTCAGACCCGGCCCCTAATGGCGGCGTTTAGTGGTAATGCGGAGGGGTGTGTGTTTTGTCAGTAGTGCGATGGTGTGTATTTTGTGCACATCTGGTGGTTGCAGCTGTGTGAAAAGATGTAAATGTCACAATGCGCTGTTTTAACAGAATGCAAATCACTGTGATTTCACATTTTTTTTCAGACAAGGCATGAAGAGGTGAGGAGCTGGAGACACACACACACACACACACACACACACACATTTAAGTTTATAATGTTGTCTTTTATTCCCGTGTTATTAAACACTAATCCCACAATGTTGTGTCACTCGGCTCAGAATAGTTCATGCTCCATTCTGAGACTCGCGTCTGATTCCAGAGCCGACGTCTCATCTACTCTCTTGTATCTATTCTTTTATTTATTTGTTTGTTTGTTTTTTATTTGTTTTTTAATGTACACACACAGTGTATAGTGTTCCGCTCTCCGTAAACACTGTGTACTGCATGTGTAGATGTTTGGTTTTTGTCCTGCTATGTGAGCTGTGTGCAATTGCGTGTTGTGTGTAAGTGGCATGTAATGTTTCTTTTGTGTAATTGTGTGTGATGTGCAGTTGTATTTAGTCTGTGTGTATGTACATTGTGTAGTTGTATATAATATGTGTAATGCGTAGTTATGTGCATTGTGTAGTTGTACACACCGATTAGCCATAACATTCAAACCATTAAGATAAAAACTATCCAGGTTTTAGGTTCCCCTTGTGCCATGAGGACGACCCTTGGGCCATGGCATGCCAAGGCCTCGGGGGGGGGGGGACTTGGTAAAACCCCCCTCCAGAGGATGGGACTTGCTTGTTCAGTGCAATCCAAGGAGGAGAGGGAAGGTGAACATGATGATGGTGGAGTCTCACCCCAAAATAATGAACTAATGTGTTACTGAAAGGGTGTGCGAATCTATGCAACCAGGTTAGTGTGTATGTTCCTATAAAATGTTTACAATTGCTGTTGAATGAAATAATGTTGGCTGCTTTGTCACAGTGAAAGCAACCAAAGATCTGACAGGATTTAACTCGATTTTATTTTTAACTTTAAAATCTGCAGGATGTCAGCCGTCAGCCACAGCAATGAGCTCACAGCTAGTGTGGGGTTTTCCCATGATCTCACACACACACACAAACACACACACACACATATATACACACACTTCCCAAGTAAATTCTGAGTGTAACAATATGGGTTTGAGGGATTTCTACACACTCGCTCTCAGCACACACTGCCTGCTCTCATTTTACACACACACACACACACACACACACACACACTGTTAGTGCAACCACACACTCGTTCTTATATCATGGATAATTTATTATCCCAGAAATCTCTCAAGAGCCTCTTATACACACACAACACACATATGGGATGTGCTTTAATGGATTATGTAAACCAGAGTTTGTTATCATAGGCGATGCAAAGGGCTACCTTCTTTCTTTACGCTGGAGAGCGAGCAGAGAACACGCAAATGCCCTCTCTACACAACATCTGCCCCACTGTGCACGGACACTCCTGTACTCAACAATAAGCCAAAACTCCGCTCTTCCACCTCTCTGCTGTAATATAAGCATATATGTGTTTACTTTCTTAAATAAAAAAAATGGAGCTTGGGCCCTATATATATATATATATATATAATTTGAAAAATAATAATAAATAATACTGTTGCAGCAATGAAGAGAAAATATAAATAAATAAATAAATAAATAAATAAATAAATAATAGTATGTACAGTAGTGTTCAATAAGAACAATCTTTAATCTGTTTTCTAAAAAATAATTAACAAATATAACTACATATTTTTCTTTAAAATTTTTAATAATGTGACCATAATTAATTTTTCATATACTTAAAATTTTAATTGAATTTTAGGTTTATTTTACCTTAACAATTGTATGTGTTAAATTGTTGACATAGAAACACTACTATAATAATACTTATAATTATTATTCACCTGCTTGTATGTTATTTAATGTTTATTAAATGGTAACGCTCATATTTTCTTTGAGGTATTTTAGGGTTTGAGTCATTGCCTTGGCAGGTAGATCTGCTCTGCTGTGTGTGTGTGTGTGTGTGTGTGTGTGTGTGTGTGAGAGAGAGAGAGAGAGAGAGAGAGAGACACATTGTGAGGACAGATACAGACTTGTTTATCCTGTGATTCACGCTCAGGATCAATGTTTTAAAACCGATATGTTCACATGACGATGCCGATGGAGTGAGGGTCACACCCCAGCACACCAGCCTGCACGCGCTCTGATAAGAAATAATGAAGAGCTAATTACTGGAGAGGGGCGTGGCCTACTCTTGGACAGTGAAATTCTACTGATTTAGATGATAATTAATATGACGAGATGGATGATATTTTCGGAAAAGAAGCAAAGAAGGAGGAGATCAAGGAGAGATGGAAGTGAGAGAGAAAAAAACCAGAAGAGCGGCAAGATGAGAAACAAAAGAATTGAAGATTGATTAATTGATTAATTGATTGATAGATTGATTGACTGACTGACTGACTGATTAATCTTCTTTAGACACTTTACACTATTTTTGTCAAATCTAAAATAAATACATAAGAACTCAGCATTTGTCCTTATATAGTTACATATTTAGTTAATTTGTTAATTATTAGAAGAGTTTCCAGCCCACAATTTTAGCTTTAACTTAAAAAGCAGCGCTTGAAAAAAAATGACATGAAAATTATAAAATTTGATGTTCCCCAAGCTCATTTATTCTGTTAAAATTGATTTTACATAATTAGTGAATTAACACTGGGCCCCACTGAATACATTTGGTTAAGTGTGGATCTGAGGATATTCAAGTATTTAATGAAATCAGAAAAAAATTACATCATAACCTAAAGAATCGTGACATTTACACCCCCCTGTAAATGTAAAAGTTTCGGAAGTTGGAAGGATAGAAGTTTCATCTCTACAGATGAAATAAATTTAAATTATTGAAGTATCAGATATTTTATTATAACCCACATTTACCCAAATGTTTTATCAAAACAAAAGTCCAAGCTGATGTATGCACGTGTGTGTGCAGGTGTGTGTATGTCCTTACAGGAGGAGCAACAGAATGACGGCATCAACAGGGCGCTGGCTGAAACACACACACACACACTTTACAATACGTCAGCATTTATTTCTAATACTCTGGACATTAAAGAAAAAAACATTATGCGAACAAATATGGTCTCTTTGATGAGTAACATAATGGTACACACCAGGTCATGTTCAGTTTTATCAAAACAACGATAAAGTCTTTTATCTTTCAGCGTTGTTTTTTTTTTAAATACTTTACAGTTTTGTACTATTTTTGTACTATAGTTTACAGTGTTGTACTATAGTTTTAATAAGTAGTGATAAAAAGACACGTTTATGCTGGTTAAACACAATTTTTAAAAAATATGACCCTGGCGTTATTTAAACATTGATTTCTAAAAATTTATTAGAATTTTTTACAAATAAAAATATGCTCATGAAATTGCTGAATCTAAACAAGAACAATAAGTATTTCAGATAAATAACTGTGATTTTCCAACAGTTTATAAGGTTTGTTTTATTAAGTGGCTTTGTATATGTTTGCACTGTGTTCTGTGTGTGTGCGTGTGTGTGTGTGTGTGTGTGTGTGTGTGTGTGGTCTATAATTACTGGTTTTCTTTGCTTTGTGTATATTTTTTCTGACTCTGACAGGTCATAGTGTATGTGTGTGTGTGTGTGTGTGTGTGTGTGTGTGTGTGTGTGTGGGTGTGTGGGAGTGTTTGCATTCGCTCGACCCCCCTCAGTGACAATGCAAAGCGCCGTGCCGGTTGAGTGTCTCTCAGCCTTCAGCAGTTTACATAACTGAAGCGGTGGATTCGGCCCCTCGGCTAACGTTCACTATGCAGCGAACCCTCCATCCTGCAGCCACCTGCAGACGAGAACACACTTCAAACTTTCACCATGCAGAGAACTCTCGATTGCACAGCCACCTGAGCCGGAATGTGAAAAGACGGTGAATGGAAATCAATGTATTTGTGGTTTAAATGTTAGAAATGAGTACACATGTTCACGATCTGTTTTTTGGGGACCTAAAGAATTAAGCCATAAAAATTAAAATAAAGTGAGGATTTTGAGGTTTAGTTTTTTAGATATCACCTTTTGTAGACAGCTTAATTTACGTAGCGAAAAATGAGAACTAAATAAGGATGAAATTTATAAATGAGAGCATAGAGTAAGGACTTCGGTGTGTTAAGTTTAGTGTAAGTGCTTGAACTAATATTAAAGTATTAACGTAAAACACGCATTAAAGTGAACATGAACATATTGGGGTTTTTTTTTCAAATATTGACATAAAATTTATATTTAATATGCTGTCAGTGCAAAGTAAATACTTTTTAATTAACGCAAAAATAAACTTGTAGTAAAAAAAAAAACTACGTAAGTAATTACCTTTATATGGCACAATGAAACCCTCTGCAAAAAAAAGTAGCTTAGTATCTTACTTAAAATTAAAAGTCTTAAAGGCATTCATGGCTCTGACGTACATGTATGTAAATGTGCAGTACGTTTCGATAATTCCGCAACGATTACTCAAATCCCTTAGCCTTCAGTGTCACAGAAGAAACAATATAATGTCTTGAAAGAAAATGGGAGAGAAAGCGAAGAAACCGAAGAGAAATCCAGTTGGTGTGTATTCAAAGTGTGTTTATTTAAGAGCGTCTGGGGTATGGCAGTCAGGACAGCATCTGGAGTCAACAGCAGGTCAGCACTGAGGAACGCAAAACGCACAACAAAGGGCTACTTCTGTTTTTGTTTTTTAAAAAAGTGTTAGAGGGGAAGACGGAGGTTAAAGAGTTTCATGAGATGGGATTTGTTAATCACCAGGACATTAGCAAACACATTACTAAATAAAATGCATAAGTAAATATGTTCAAACCATTTTGTCACAGTCAGGATAAAAACAATGTGCTGCAAAATCATCACACAGACATAATAAACCTACTGTATATAAAAAGATATAAAATATATGAGAGTCTGGGATAAAAATAATGCAAAAAAAACAAATTAATGTGTTAATATTTTTAAATTGAATAAAACTATGGAAAATTATACAAAGTTAAAAAAAACAGGTTAAGCTTGTATGTAAAACTACGACATTCAAAAGAATGTACAACTATAAAAAAAAAACTTTTATACACTTTTATATTTAATTTGACTGTAAAACATCTAGTCAAATGCTGCAGCTGAGTCAGAGCACACACACACACACACACAACTGTTTAATCAACATTACACAACATTAATCTAAAAATATATATTTTTTTAAAGGAAAATCTGAACATCATAAACAAACATAAATATAAAAAATAAATATATTAATCTGGTTAAAAGTGATACTAGCAAATATGAAAAATAGCAAATATAAAAGTAACACATGTTAACGTCTGATCAAGTCAACATTTCACGACAGTGTTAATGTGATTGTGGTTATTATTTCTATATTAATATTTCATTACCATTTGCAGCATTTAAGTATGGAGCTCAAACAGAGATCAGTCACCTGAGCTGAGAGATCAGCACTGAAGCTTTCACACTGAAACAACTTAGAAATCTGATCAGGAGATTCATTTTACACAGTCGACACATTTCTGTAAACCCTTCCATCATCGTGTCGCACTTTATGAAGAAACACCCAAAAACGTAAGGAGCAATGAAACAAATCAGATTTGATCAAATATGTATTATTATTATTATTATTATTATTATTTGGTTAACTAAACATTATTTACATTTTTCAGAAAATATAGTATACTACTATACTAAAATACTGTATGGTTTCTAAATTGTAAATATTTGCCAATGTAAAGTTGAATTGTTTTAATTTATCCCTTGAGGATTTTAACTGAGCTTTAGATTTTAAATAATTCTTTTCAGATTAAAAAAAAAACATTAAAGTGAAAATTTTATTCATAACTATATTTTAAATGAATTTGCTCATATGTGTCTGAATATCAGAAGCTAAAAAGAGTTTATAGAAGTTTCTGTAATAACTTACTTTCTTTGCAGATTCTTGAACAGAGACAAGATCGTCACTGCGTCACGCTAATCTAATAAGCTTGTCCGAGCTTTGGTGTGTAATTCTGTGTAACTTACACTGTCTTTTACAGCATTACAGTAAAGCTGCAGTAAGTGAGCAGTGTTTATACACAGGGGAAAAAACTGCTAAAATGGTTTTACTCTTAGAACCAAAAGATAAGTCTGATTATAAAAAGCATGTCATTGTCGTGGCAGTAACTTAAAAACCTAACCTTAAAAAAAAAAAACGTAAATTTAAAAATATTTTTTTCATGAACATTGATATCATCTACATTATTTATATTATTTATCCACAATTAAACTTTACTACTTTATAGAGGATGTTCAGGTATACACCCAGGAAATCAGCAGATAAGCGTTTTGTTTTTGTCTGAATGTTAAGTATTGTGTTACTTTGTTTAGTGACTTACAAATATTTTTCAGTAAAGTTTGCATTGTATGAAAAAAAGACAAATCTACATATTGCTCTTTTTTCCACACAAAAGCCAACGTCAAACTTAAAACAAAATGTTACTTGTCTTTTACTTTTTCACAAAAATGTCACATCTGTAATATCAAAACGTAACGGCTGTAACACAAAACACACATCTGTAGTACAAAAATGTCCCATCTGTAACACAAAAAACATCACATTGTCACAGCCGTAAGGCAAAAATATTACATCCATAATACAATATTGTCTCAGCCATAAATTTTGACACACAATTTTTCAGGAAAAATATTTTCAGAAAGTATTCTTTTTGTGTTTATTTCTCTTTCGCATGACAATTCACAGCTGTCAGTGATTGCTTTTGAACAATTTTATAAGTTCACACAGAGCTGTTTATCTGAAACACAACCGGCTCCATGAGCTTTCAGGTTTTTCTTTTGGTCTCCTTTAGTTATGCAAACTGGCTCTGATCCTAAGCTGGTGTTACCTGATGTGAGCATAAATAGGATTACACATTAAACACTTGGTGCTAAACACCTCTGTACAGTTGTGCACAACATGCAGCAACACAAGCTCACACAAACATGTTTTTAAAGATAATGTAACACACAATGAAAAATATCAGATGGAAATATTGCAATAATTAACATAACATGCAAAACTACAAAATTTCAGTTTTGTAGTTTTGCTAAATGTATAGACCTGATTTTAGACCTATAACTACCTGTTTACTATTTAAGACTTTACAAAGAAATCTGGTAATCATTTTAGTGAATATTGTATATTTGGTTATTACTTTTGTAACATTTGCATAAGATAAGGTTTTAGAGATCATAATTAAATCAAGACTCAGCGTCTGTTAGCAGTCCGAGTAAACACCTAAAACTCTTTGTGAGGTTCCTCCAATAGTTCCTGAACAATGTGTGTCAAGGTGCATTATTCTGCTGAAAGAGGCGACTGCTATCAAGGAACACCGTCTCCATTAAGGAGTGTAATTCAGTTATAGTGTTTAGGTAGGTGGTACTGTACATGCATAGCATCCACTCCTTCCTCAGGTAAGCAACATACAAAAGGGGTCACATACACAACAAAGTGCCATGCGTTCTCACTCCTTTCTATCAGAAGCAGCATTCACTTTTTCATCAGTAGCCAAACTAGCTCTATGGGATAGGTCTACAAGGGCCTTCACTCCACACTGTGACCTTTGTAAGCCCATGACTCTTCCATGGTTCTTCCGTGGTTCTTCCTGACAACATCACACATGAGCTGCAGTTTTGGAGACATTGTGACCCAGTTGTCTAGACACCACAATCTGGCCCTTATACCGTACGTCCCCATTGTTCCTTATTCTAACACATCAACTGTGAGACCTAACTGTTCACCTGCTGCCTGATATTACACCCCCTGACAGGTACCACTGCAACCAGCTAAGCAATGTTACTTACTTCACCTGTCAGTGGGTTAATTAAAATGGCTGATCAGTGGACAGTACAAGTGGAAATTGAGATTTTTATGTTCTCTAAGTTAAGAATTAAATTTGGTTTTAAAACCATATAATGTTGGTAGATCCATGAACTCCAGTCTTGAGTAATTAAGCAAATTGAATGTATTTTATTATAAAACTGTATGTGTGTGTGTGTGTAAATATGTTTTCTTCAGGGATTTGAATCCAGTCATCATCTGACCTAAACAGTGTGAGATTTGTTCTGCTTGCTATGATTTCTAAATGTGTTTAAACTTTGTCCAGACAGGAATGCAGAGGATTTACACGCAGCATGGAAATTAGTTTGGTTCTGACTGGTTTCAGAGGTGTGTGTGTGTGTGCGTGTGTGTGTGTGTGTGTGTCAGGGGCGCCACTCCTCTTGTCTTTTTCCCCCTGTTTGCACCTGAATGGGTCGCTCTGTCTGAAAATGTGAGGACTTTGTGTGCCCTGTTCTCCTCCATTAGTTGACATGTTACTATTCATCTGACAAGCTGTGTGTGTGTGTGTGTTTGTGTGTGTGTATTTGGTAGGCTAGCACTTGTATGTCAAGCTCTCAAACAAGCTGATAAACAAATGTCTATAAAGGAACACCTTAATAAACAAACAAAAAAACACGGACAAATAAATAAACAAGGTGTTAAGTTTATAAAGGTACTTGATCAGGTCAGCTGTTTACTGCAGTCTACAGTGTGAAGGTTCAGTGTTTAGTTTATAAACTTCCCATTTTTTTTTTTTTTAATTCAGGGATATAAGTTTCTCTCTCAAACACACACATGCACACAGGGTTAAAAAAAAAAATCTAACGTCTCCTCCTTTGTCTGGTTGTTATGGCAACCTGTTTGGACAGCAATTTCTCATGATGAACATCATTTCATTAACGTCTTAAAGGATAACAGAATAAAGTCCATGATAAATAAAACCCCACGCAGCTAAACACACTACTGTGTTTCTTGGGATTTGTTCAGCAACAGGCAGAAATTAGTAAAAGGAAGCTGAAACAGTAAATACTACCTGCAGCATCGAACACCTTGACTGTCTGTGGGTTTTAAAAACGGATCCCAGTGAATAAAGTCATGAGCTTTAAACACAGCATGTTTCTGCATCCCTTCCAGGGGAACAGAACACTCACACTCAGTGTGTATCATATATATCATCTAACATATATCCTTATCTGTGTGATCAGTGTTTAAAAGTGTTTATCTGTATACGCAGTATTTGTATTATTGATCAGTGTTTACTACCATTCACTTCCATTTGCTGGTGATCTTCAGCATTTACTCAGTGTTTATTAGTGTTTACCCATGTCTACAGTACCAATGCATTTATCAGTGTTTACTAGCATTGACTGCCATTTTCTCATGTTTACCCATATTTACTATCGTTTGTTATTCGTATACCTGTTTATTGGTGTTCACTAGCACTTATCAGCGTTTATCAGTTTACCATCATTTATAAGTATTTACCACTGTTTACTAGTATTTATCACTGTTTATCAGTGCTTATTAGTGGTTTCTGGCGTTAATTAGCTTTTGCAATTTTAAGTTTAAACCTTAATTTTTTTACTTTACTAGATTTACTAGTGTTTTCCAGTGTTAATCAGGGTTTACTAATGTCTATGAGGGTTTACTTGCATTTATAAGTGTGTACTAGTGTTTATTCGTATTTGCTAGTGTTTATCAGCATTTTCGAGCATTAACAAGTGTTTAGTGTTTGCCAACATTTATCAGCATTTACTGATATTAATCAGGGTTTACTAGTGGCTCAGTGGAAGGTGTTTCGCCTGCCATGCGGAAGGCCTGGGTTCGATCCCCAGCCAGTGCCCAAACCCCAGCCAGTGGATGCAGTGCTGGTCCCAAGCCCGAATAAAATGGGAGGGTTGCATCAGGAAGGGCATCCGGCGTAAAACCTGTGCCAAGTTGTTGTGCGAACTGGATGTTCTGCTGTGATGACCCCTTGCCGGGAGAAGCCAAAAGACCAACAATCAGGGTTTGCTAGTTTTTACCAGTATCTTTTAGCACTGTGTTTCACCAGCATTTCTCAGAATTTTCCAATGTTTATAAGTGTTAGTGTACTAGTGTTTTCATTGTTTTTTCAGTGTTTTTAGCAGTGTTTTGCTTTGTTTCCCAGTGTTTACCCATTCATATCTACATTTACTAGTGTTTAATAGAATTTATTAGTGTTTATCAGTTTTTAACTGTTATTACCAATATTTATTTATTTATTTATCAGTGTTTATTAGCATTTAACAGTGTTTTCCAGTGTGTGTACTAGGTTTTAAATGCATGTTTATCGGGGTTTTAGCAGTGTTTATTAGTGTTTATCATTTCATTTCAGCATTTACCAGCTTTTATTAGTTTTTATCAATGTTTGTCAGTTTTTATTAGCGTTCATCAGTGTTTCTTCATGTTTCCATCTATCTTTAACCGCTTATCCAAAGTCGGGTCACTGGGGGTAGCAGTTCAAGCAGGGAAGCCTGAACTTCCCTTTTCCCAGCCACCTCAGCCAATTCTGACTGGGGAAATCCCGAGGCGTTCCCAGGCCAGTGTGGAAATATAATCTCTCCATCTAGTCCTTGGTCTGCCCCATGGTCTCCTTCCAGCTGGACGTGCCAAAACACCTCCCTAGGGAGGCGCCTGGTGACATCTTGCTAGATGCCCGAACCACCTCAACTGACTCCTTTCAATGCAAATGAGTAGCGGCTCTACACTGAGTTTCTCACAGATGACTGAGCTTCTCATCTTATCTCTAAACAGAAAGGCACCTACCCTTCTGAGAAAACCCATTTCGGCCGCTTGTATTCGCGATCTTGTCCTTTCGGTCATGTCCCAACGCTCATGAACATAGGTGAGGGTTGGGATGAAGATCGACTGGTAGATTGAGAGCTTTACCTTTTGGCTCAACTCTTTTTTCGTCACAAAGGTGCAGTAAAGCAACTGCAATACCGCCCACACTGCTCCGATTCTCCGGCCAACCTCATGTTCCAATGTTCCATCACTCGTAAACAAGACCCCTTTATACTTAAACTCCTTCACTTGGGGTAACAACTCGCTCCCTACCTGGAGTAGACTATCCATCGGTTTCCTGCTGAGAACCATGGCCATAGATTTCGAGGTGCTGATCCTCATCCCTACCGTTTCACACTCAGCTGCAAACTGATCCAGCAAGCGCTCCAGGTCACAGAATGATGACAGGGGTGCTGGAAAAGATCAGCTGGAGGTGCTTTTTGGACAGGGGCCTCCTATAGACGTTCCCAATTTACCCTCACTACCCGTTTGGGCGTACCAGGTCTTTCCAGTGGCCTCTTCACTGCCACCTGACCCAACTCACCACCAGATGGTGATCAGTTGACAATCACACCCCGTCAGGTATCTCCGTCATTACCCACATGTGCGTTGCAGTCCCCCAGCAAGACTATGGAATCCCCTACTGAAGCCCGATGCAGTACTCCATTCAGAGTCTCTAAGAAAGAAGAATACTCTGAACTGCTGTTTGGAGCATAAGCACAGACCACACTGAGAGTTTTTCTCCCCATGTTCCTCAGTCACAGAGAGGCGACCACTTCGTCCACTGGAGTAAACTCCAACGTCGTGGCACTCAGCAGGGTACTCGTGAGTATCCCCACACCCGTCTGGCACATCACACCCTGGGCAACTCGGAAGAAGAACAAAGTCCACCCTCTATCCAGGAGTATTGATCCAGAGCCGAGGCTATGCGTCGAGGTAAGCCCCACCAGATCTAACTGATAACGCTCCACCTCCCTTCATGTTTGTCAGTGTTTATTAGTTTGTGTGTGTTTATAAGTATCTATTAGCTTTTAACAGTGTTAATAATTAATATTTAGTGCTTATTGGTGTTTATTAGTGGTTAATATGATTTATTAGTGTTTATTAGTGTTACATTTAGGCATTTGGCAGACGCTCTTATCCAGAGCGACTTACAAAAAGTGCTTTAAAGTTTACATCATTGGATACATACTTACACTGGGATAACTAGGTTAATAACTAAGTGGTTAATAAGTAGGTGAATAACACAAGTAGGTTAATAACATGTTAATAACATGTTTTGTGTTTATCTGTATTTCCCAGCTTTTCTTAGTTTTTTATTAGGATTTGCTAGTGTTTATTTGTGTTTATCAGTGTTTATTAGTGTTTATAATTGGTAAATAATAACAAACACTGCTAAACAATGATAAACAGTAATATTTGATTATTGTTTTTTGTCAATGTTAATCAGTGTTTATCAGTAATTATTAGTGTCTGTCAGTGTTCATCATTCATTATCATACTTTATTTGTTTATTAGTGTTTGTCAGTGTTTGTCAGTGTTTATCAGTGTTCGTCAGTGTTTATCAGGGATTATCTGTGTTTATAGGTGTTTGTCAGTGTTTATCAGGGATTATCTGTGTTTATAGGTGTTTGTCAGTGTTTGTCAGTGTTTATCAGGGATTATCTGTGTTTATAGGTGTTTTGTCAGTGTTTATTAGGGATTATCTGTGTTTAGAGGTGTTTGTCAGTGTTTATCAGTGTTTATCAGGGATTATCTGTGTTTACAGGTGTTTTTTCAGTGTTCGTCAGTGTTTATCAGGGATTATCTGTGTTTATAGGTGTTTGTCAGTGTTTATCAGTGTTCGTCAGTGTTTATCAGGGATTATCTGTGTTTATAGGTGTTTGTCAGTGTTTATCAGTGTTCGTCAGTGTTTATCAGGGATTATCTGTGTTTATAGGTGTTTGTCAGTGTTTATCAGTGTTTGTCAGTGTTTATCAGTGTTTATCAGGGATTACCTGTGTTTATAGGTGTTTGTCAGTGTTTATTAGTGTTTGTCAGTGTTGGTCAGTGTTTATCAGGGATTATCTGTGTTTATAGGTGTTTGTCAGTGTTTATCAGTGTTTGTCAGTGTTTGCAGGGGTATATCAGTGTTTTCCCGCTTGTGTGTATTGTTTTGAGCAGGAAATTAGTATGACATGAAAAATCATAAAGACTCCACTGTTAGGGCAAATCCTAGCTTTTGTCAAATGAAAAGCACTATGTGTGTGTCTGTGTGTGTGTGTGCGCGCGCACAGGCCAAGGCCTGTAGTGACTCTGAGCTTTAAGAACAGGTAATCCTGCAGTGGCAGTTATGGAGGAGATACAAATCCCTCGATAACAGACACGCAGGTGGCGCATTCCTACCTCCAATCTCTGTTTACTTTTACCTTATTCACTCTAGTATCACTGAATCAGAGCTCTCTCTCTCTCTCTCTGTGTGTGTGTGTGTGTGTGTGTGTGTGTGTGTGTGTGTGTGTGTGTGTGTGTGTGAAAGAAAGAAAGAAAGAAAGAAAGAAAGAAAGAAAGAAAAGAGAGCGATAGCAACAGACAGACAGATAGACAGACTGAGATGTGGAAGGGGAGGTAACAAACAGACAGATATACAAATACATAAAAAGGCAGATATACAAACAGACAGCTACTGACTGATTAACTGACAGATAAACAATAGAGATAGCTATGCAGTGCGACATCTGTGTATCACTTCCTGAAAGACAGATATCTAAATAAACTGTTAGATAGAGATGTAAACAAACAAGAAATAACAATCAGATACTATTCAAACAGACAGACAGAAACACACACAGACAGCCAGACAGTCAACTAGACAGAAAGAGATCGCTAGACAGACCGACAGACAGTCAACTACACAGAGAGAGACAGCTACACAGACAGTCAGACAGTCAACTACACAGAGAGAAAGAGAGCTATAGAGACAGACAGACAGACAGAGAGACAGACAGACAGACAGACAGAGAGACAGACAGACAGACAGACAGACAGACAGACAGAGAGACAGAGAGCTGCACAAACAGCATCATAGACTGACAGATAGATGGAATAAATGTATGTATTTGACACACTCCCATGTCAGCTTCCAGGCCACGCACACACACACACACAGACACACACACACACACACACACTTTAATCTGTAACTCCTTGTGTGATTAGTGTTTCTCTTTTTTCTCTTACAGCATAGTTGAGAGTGTGATGCGGCTCCCCGCAGGTTTTACCCCAGGTCCTCATGGTCACTGTGCTGTAGTCTGAGTTGTGTGGGGTGTAAGCGAGACCAAGGGCGAGCCAGAAATCTTCAGCTTGTCAAAACAAACGCAAATGCTGGAGATGGTGTAAAAGGTCAGGGGTCACCCGCTCGATGTCTGTCTCGATTTTCACCTGGTGAACTGACCCCGTGAGGACGGCGTCCTGCCTGCAGCTCTGCACTAACTTTACACAAGGCCGTTTGTTCTCGACATGAAATTCTGACAAATGCGAAGTGTGTGAGAGACGCGGTACTGACTGACATCTAGAGAAGCATGCTCTCTCTCTCTCTCTCTCTCTCACACACACACACACACACACGTTTGACAATGTGCAGTAGTGATAGACAGGTTAATAGCTACATGCTGTATGTGTTTTTTTACATGACGATTCTTGTGCACTTCAGAACACTGAAAATCAGGATTACACGGTGAATATTATGGGATGTATATTGAGCTGCGCTGCAGGCGTTTGTTCTGTAAATCCCTCCGGAGCAGCTGCTCGCCTGCTGTTTTACATGTGGCGCGCTCATGAGTGTGTGTGTGGTGTGTATGTGGTTGTGTGTGTCGATGAAGAAAAAGACATCCATTTGACTAATATTGTGACTAAAGCCTAACCGAAGTGCTGTTTTCACCACCATTGTCACCTGGCAAGCTGTGTGTGTGTGTGTGTGTGTGTGTGTGTGTGTGTGTGTGTGTGTGGGAGGCTAGATCTAAGCAGTTTCAGAATTGATTCACGTGAACAATAGAGTGTGTGGGTGGGATGCGCTTAACTACTTACAGAATGCACTAAATGCATTGTCACTCAAACACACACACACACACACACACACACACACACACACCCTGGATTTTTTCAGCCTTTCTGCATTATTGTGTAGGTACAGTAGCTGAGGTTCAGCCTGGCCAAATATGCAAAAAAAAATCTATCGTGCGTGTGTGTGCATGCGTGCGCATGCGTGTACATGTGTGTGTGTGTGTTTGAGTGAGCGTGTGTGACATCTCGCCCATGCATGCATGCGTGTATTACATAGTTTGAATATACTAAAATATTTGCACAACAAATGGAGCCTCCCTGGACTGATTTGCTTGCAGTGTGTGTGTGCTACTCTAGCTGACACTGACGGTGAGGAACAGCCGAATTTACACACATCACTCCACACACACACACACACACACACACAGCACTCAAATTCTAAACTTTAGCACCTGTTTACCTGCACATTGTCAACTAATGTGTGTGTGTGTGTGTGTGTGTGTGTGTGTGTGTGTGTGTGAGACAGGGATTACACTATGTCATTGCTGATTTCTGTCTTCTGATTGGTTAAAAGGTGTTGATTAATTCTTTTTAATAGCAGCTCTTCCTGACACGCTCGTTCTGATACTGTACAGTATGTTGTCGTTTCCATAGCAACGGCACATCTTCAAGAAAACGTTTATGGAACGTGTGGTAGAAGGTTTGCGTTAGAGAAGTTTAACGCAACGTTTGGTTCTTTTTTGAGCTGCTTGAGAAAATTAATCAACTAACATCAAATAATTCTTCTCTTTAGTGCTGATTTAAGGAAGTGACAGTGCATTATGGGTAATTGATAACTGCAGTGCATTGTGTGTCTGTGCGTGTGTGTGTGTGTGTATACTGGATATTCTGCTTTCTAAATGGTGACATGTTTTTCGAGGAAAG
Source organism: Clarias gariepinus (assembly GCF_024256425.1). Lineage (NCBI taxonomy): Eukaryota > Metazoa > Chordata > Actinopteri > Siluriformes > Clariidae > Clarias > Clarias gariepinus. The sequence continues at coordinate 7,251,393 of NC_071107.1, forward strand.
TATACTGGTAGACACACACAGACTGTGCGGTCTTGGCACCCAGATATATATACACCTCAAACCACACACATTCCATATCTCTCATCACACACACACACACCAGCACACACACGCACACCTATGCTTGTTGCAGTCTGACCCGTCTTACCGCCTCATTTGTCATCTGCAGTCACCGTTTCTGTTCAATGCAACTAAAAGGATTCAACACTCTGTGTGTGTGTGTGTGTGTGTGTGTGTGTGTGTGTTGATACATGCCCTGTTGCATGCATGGTGCTATATTATCTTCTTGTTAAAGCACTGTGGCTGTCTGACCCAAATAACTTTCCTAATATCACTTCTTTTCTTTCTTACTTGTTTGCTCCACACCCTTTCCATTATCTTTCATTCTGATAATGAAAATGTCCGTTCAGAAACTTAGGCCAGGATCCATCCAGATGCTTAACATGTCATCCTTTGTCTCATCTTCAAACCTCATATATATCAGGTGTTTGGTGCACACAGATCAGCCATAACCTTATACCCACCCACCTAATGTTGAGCAGTTACCCTTGTCCAACTCCAACCAGTCAAGGCCTGGACTCCACTAGACCTCTAAAGGTGTGTTTGTGGTATCTGACACCATGCCATCAGAAGTGGGTCCTTTAAGTCCTTTAAGTAAGTAGCAAAATGGTTACTCTATGGCTTGGACAGTTTCTTATTTCCAGGAATTTCGAGGCCGAGGCATGACCTAGAACTCTTTGTTAAGTTCCTCAAATAGTTCCTGAACCATGTGTGCAGTGTGTCATGGAACATTGTTCTGCTGAAAGAGCCCACTGCTATCCAGGAACAATGTTTCCATGAAGGGGTGTAACTTGGTTCGTAACAGTGTTTAGGTAGGTGGTACGTGTTAAGGCAAAATCCACATGAAAGACAGAACCTGAGGTTTTCGCCCAGAGCAACAAACTGTTTCAGCTGGCTTGGCTTCTTCCCATAGAGCATCATGGTAGCATGTCTTCTCCAAGAGGACACACACACACAGCCACTCACATGATTTAAGAGAAAGCGGGATTCGTCAGCCCAGGCCACCTTCTTCCATCGCTCCGTGGTCCAGTTCTGATGCTCATGCGCCCAGAATGTAGGAGTTTTGGAGGAGAACACGAGGCAGGATGGGCACCCTGAGTAGTGGGCAGCTCTGCAGCCTCACACACAAAATGTGATGCACTGTATGTTCTGGCTCCTTTCTATCAGAACTGGCATTCACTTTGCGCAACTGTAACTCTTGGACTCTCTTTCTATCATCCTTAGCTTCCCACATGCATGACCACTGGGAGACCATGACCCTGTTACAGGTTCACCAGTTTTCCTAACTTGGAGCACTTTTGGTATGTCCTGACCACTGCAGACTGGGAACATCCTACAAGAGCTGCAGTTTTGGAGACGCACCACAGTCGCGTCAGCCCTAGTAAAGTGTTAATCAATGTCACTCACCTCACCTGTCAGTGGGCTTAACCTTATAGCTGTATGGAACTTGATCTTGTTGAGGTTAATGAATAGCAAAAAGACAAATAATGACAATGTTAAAATTTGTGTTAATTGAAACAGTATAGAAGAAAATGCGGGAACAATAAAACCAACTGACATAAATATCTGTAGTGAAGAATTAAAGGTCCTATTAAGGTGTCATTAGACAGCCTTATGCAGTAAAATAAAGTAAAGTAGTATATATAGAATATACTAATCCAACTTTGGAATTCTTTCCATTGTTTCTCAAAATGCAACTTAAACTGAAACAGACTTAAATCTTTTAAACTTTTAGCAAAGTTTCAATTAAACTGAAACATCAGGGATAGTTTTACAGAAGTGTATCATCATATCCAATGAGTACAAGTATGTGTTGCAAAGTAAAGTACACACCTTGAGCATAAGGATTCTTTGCAGTTTGGAAGCAAATATTGACAGTGGATAGTGCGTTGCGTGTGTGTCTGTGTGTAAAAGTGCTGTTAGAATACATTTTACTATTTAAATACTGTTTTTATTTGCATTACACTTCTAAATGCATTCAAAAATAAAGAAAACCATGTTTCAGATTAAATGTTTCACTTTAATCTAAAGTTTTATGCGAACACATTAATGCTAATGTTGATGTATAAGTTCAATTCCAGGTTAATATCCGTGTTAATCGTCATGTTCCCGCTCATGTTAATGCTCATGTGTTTCCTGGTGTTAATGTTCATCTTCATGTTAATGTAATTTATGTTAATGTTTGTGTTCATTTCAATGTTCTTGTTAAATGTGATTTCATTTAATTGTGAGTGTGTGTGTGTGTGTGTATACCCTGTAAAGGATTGGAACCCTGTCCAGGATGTCCCCTGCCTCATACCCTAAGTCTCCCGGGAAAGCCTCCAGGCCCCCCACAGCTGCCATGTGGAAGGCCTGGGTTCAATTCCCAGCTAGTGCTCAAACCCCAGCCACTGGATACAGTGCCGGAAGATTAACATGTATGTTTATCTTCATATTAATTTTATTGTCTAGGTTCATTTTAGGGTTAAAATTAATCCTAATATTCATGTTAATGTTCATATTTATTTTTATGTCAGTGATAATGTGATGTGATGTTAGTGAAATGATTTTGCGTCTGATGTCATCAGGGCACTGTAGGACACTGGTTGCTCAGTGGTAGGTGTTTCGCCTGCCATGCGAAAGGCCCGGGTTCGATTCCCAACAACTGGATGAGGTGCCTGTCCCAAGCCCAGATGAAATGGGAGGGGTGTGTCAGGAGGGCCATTTGGCGTAAAATCTGTGCCAAGCTTGTGTGCGGACTGGATTGTCTGCTGTAGTGACCCATTGCCAGAAGCAGCCAAAAGACCAACAACAATTGATTTGATTTGCAACAACTAGAAAAAAAAGATAATTGCTATTAAATGGTATTAGTTAGGCTACTAATATGAATGCGTATAACAAACTCAAAAACTCATAGTTCCGTTTACTTAAAACTGGAAACATCATTACTTAAAATTTTTTTATTTTTTTGAGTTTTGCCAACTTATTCAGGTGTACAGTGCATGTAAACTGCCCATGTTGAATTGTTTTGATCAAGATGGTGGATTAGTCTGTCTTTGCATGATGCCGTAAGTATAATCTTTACAAATCTGAGGACCCTAAAGTTGATGTTTTTAATTTATGTCATCCGATTGTCAACAGTTTGGTGCTCTCTATAGTTATGAATAGAATGTGTTTAGACGTGCATGGGAGAAAACGAAAGCTCCACTTTTTGCTACCTACAGTACTGTTTAGAAGGTTAGAAAACAAAATTGTAATTGGCAAATATCAGTGTTTAATTTGAACTGACAACTTTATTAGCATAAATTGTTTAGTTTTTGAAATTGTCAGGTTTAAAACTCAGATTTTCGTGGTTTGAATATAAATCCTGAATTCCTATTAGTTTTAGTATTAATATTTATAAATTTTGTATTTTCAGATTTAACTGAAGAAAAGTAAAGAAAACTACTTATTTGATTTGTAACAGGGCACTGGTGGCTCAGTGGTAGGTGTTTTGCCGGCCACATGAAAGGCAGAGACTCTGGCAGGACCTAACTATGACAGCATAACTAAAAAAAGAGAGCCAGTCTGATGATCTCTAGTAATTTGTAATAATTGCGGAGGTTGCCTGTGACCTTAATCCCATACAAATTAGTCATTTCTGTAATTTGTACAGTAAAAATTCCCCCGCACATAACCTATCATGTTCACCGAACACTAAGGTCCTGTGATAATATTAGTCTCATGCAAACCGGCATGTCTGTGATTTGGCCAGTATTTGGCAAGGTCGTATATAATAATTCCTTATTTTTAGTTTCCTGTGTGCCTTTTTATCCATCTTCCATGAAGAATTGAGGCTGCGCTGGAGTGCTTTGAAAGTATATTTTGGTGCTGGGTCATGGTGCAAAAGAATGACTAGATGGAAATGGATGATATACAGTATGGAGCAGCATGCAGTAAGGAACACTATTCTGTTTATATCATACAGCTATAACCCTAAGCAAGGCCTTGACATCATATCTGGTCTTCTAAAAATCTTTTATACGTTTATAAGTAAAATCTTTTAAATAATTAATCTTTAAAACAATTTGAAAAAACCCTGGTTAAGAAAACTGAACTTGATCCTTGTCAGCTATCCAACTATAGGACATCAATTTACACGCAGTTATATGTCTTAGCAAAGATAGATCTGTACATGGACTGTCCAGATAACAGCCCATGCAGCTAGAAGTAAGTTTTCTGATCACACAATGACTCTTTCTGTTTCATGTTTAGCAGTAAAATACCTTAGTTTTATTTATGACTCCAGTCTCTCATTTAAAGCTTGCAGCACAGTATCTGAGTGAATTGCCTGTATTTCATAATCCACCACGCCTACATTAATCAAGTTATTTGTTGGTACCTTGTGTAAAGAAGACTAGAATGTAGCTAGATCTTTTTCCTTACAAAGCGCCACATTTACGGAACATCCTTTTAATTTGTGTTCAGGACTTGGGTATGGTCTTAGTGTCAGGCTAGACTGATAACTTATTTATTTATTTATTTATTATTGATTTTTTTTTAGGAGCGTTTACATTGCTTTAGTAAACTGGGATGTTCTGATGTTGTCCGAACCTCCCCTACACACGCACTCTCATACAGTCACTCAGGTTGGCTGATGGAGGAGTGGCTTCCTGCCTTTGTCTGTCGTTGTTTTTGGCTCTCCTATATCCGGATTTCTGTAAAGATGTTTTGTGGCAATATTCAATGTAGAAAGCACAATACAAATAAAATTGACTTGGACTGAATGCTGATATTCATGCTTGTGTTAATTTGTAGGGTACTGTTTATATCCCTTTGTATATTAAAATTCATGTTATGTTTATTTTAACATTATTATTAATATTAATTATTATGCATGTATAATAATAATATTATATTACCATACATGTTACAATAAACATAACATGAAATATGAATATTCCAATGAATATACTGTATATAAACAGGAGTAGAAAAAAAATATCTTAATATTAACATGACGGCTAACATATTAACATAACGTTATCATTAACTTTAACTTCAATATTAACATTAACTTTAACATTAAAATTACCTTTTTTTGTTAAACTAAACTAACTTCAAAATTAACATTAGTTGTTACATGAACTTTACCATAAAAATGTGCAGCATTAACATTAAATTTACCTTTAACTTAAACATTAACAATAAAATCACCAAAAACATTAATTTTAATGAAACAAGAACCAGTTTAGTATAAACATTAAAATTAACATGAACATCAACATCATCAGCCTTACACTTACACTTAACATTACCATTAATTTTCTATCCATCCATCCATCCATCCATCCTTGTCTCCCATTGAATTCTAATTGCAATTTATCCCTGTAAATTTCCTGAAAGCTTTTTTAAATGATATAAAGTTTTAATCCGCACCTCTTTATAACATCTCTTAAGAACACAGAGTAGTTCACTGGTAGCAAAACCATCAGGAGAAACATTACAAGAATGTAGAAAGGGATTTCTGATATATATATATATATATATATATATATATATATATATAGTATGTGTGTGTGTGTGTGTGTGTGTGTGTGCATGCGAAGGTTTGTCAGAAATAATGAGAGAGACTATGTATGTCTTTGAACTGGGTGTGGTTATAGGTGTGTGTGTGTGTGTGTGTGTAACTGGGTGTGGTTCATGTGTGTGTGTCTGGGGTGTGTGGGACATGGCTCACTGACAGTGTATACAGTTGGCATTTCAGCACCTGGGCGGGATCAGAACATGATTGACAGCTGAAAACTGAGCAGTTGTGCACACGCACGCCCTCATTAATCAAGCATTCATCTCCCATGACGGAGAAGAATTATTTATACACACTAATTGCATCGCTCGCAGTGTACATAGACTCTCAGTAAAAAATAAATTAATAAATAAATAGATAGCATGACATGTTTACGTTCAGGAGCAAACATGTTCATTTGTGTCAGGAAGTGAGGTCATCTCTCAGGTCATGAGAAGATTTTTTAAAATTCTTTTATAATTTTTTATACTTTGTTTTTAGACGTAAATGCGCGGTCTGGACTACAAACTCGTCCAAATTCATACTAATCTCCTCTCTAAGATGCATTTCAGCGCTGATAAGTGATGGAGCTCAATTACATATTTTCATTCCATACTGTATGACTGTGCATGGGCATGTTTGTGTGTGTGTGTGTGTGTGTGTGTGTGTGTGTTCTTAGGAAAGGTTGAACAGCAATAGATTTTCCTCTTACATTAGCTTCTTTCAGTGTGATGACTGATTTGTGTACAAAGTGTGTTCTTAAGCAGTGATTAATGTGACAGTTGCCATGCATCTCCTGTGTAATTCATGCAGCATTGCAACTTTATTAGTGCACCATTAGCACATTAACAGTAGGCTTATTGTCTTAATGTGTTAATAACCACAGACTGACGGTACAGTCAAGCCACATTCTAGATATTAATAAACACAGTTGTCAGAGCTGCTTTATTGAACATTCATGAACACCTTCTGACCAGGCAGCGGTGTATGCGTGTGTGGTTGGTGTGTTACCACCACCTGCTGGCTGATGATTAATCTCTCTCTCTCACACACACACACACACAAACACACATACATACAAATGTAAACCCTAATGCTAAAAGTAATTAAACATATTGAGTACTGTGAACTTAAATAATTACAATTAGTTCAAATGAATAGACCTTGATGAGTATTTAGAACTTTTTGGTATTTTTGAATTTGTAGAAATGACACTTTTAAAAGTTAGCTGAACAAATTGGATATTTTAAGTACTTAAGTAACAGTAACTGTCACCTTAAAGTTCCACCAACTTAAAATCTTTCAGACTAGCGATTTTGCGTCTGACGTTATCAGGGCACTAGGACACTGGTGGCTCAGTGGTAGGTGTTTCGCCTGCCATGCGAAAGGCCCGGGTTCGATTCCCAACAACTGGATGAAGTGCTTGTCCCAAGCCCAGATGAAATGGGAGGGTTGTGTCAGGAAGGGAAACACAAGCTTGGCCTAAAACCTGTGCCAAGCTTGTGTTTGGACAGGATTGTCTGCTGTAGCGACTCATTGCCGAAACACTAACAACAATTTATTTGATTTTCAAATTGAATAAAACTTTTTTTTTTTTTTGAGTTTTGCCAACTTATTCGTGTTTACATTTAGGCATTTGGCAGACACTCTTATCCAGAGCGACTTACATTTTTATCTCATTATTCATCTGAGCAGTTGAGGGTTAAGGGCCTTGCTCAAGACGCTCTTATCAAGTGGTTGTGGGGTTTGAACCTGGGATCTTCCGAACCGTAGTCCAATGCCTTAACCACTGAGCTACCCCTGGCGCCCAGCGTATATATATGCATATGTGTGTGTGTGTGTGTGTGTGTACAGTATATATACTGTTACTACAGGTGCACGCTCTCTCATTTATTATTCCTCTCAATTTTCCTGATTTGTTGATTGTTCTGTATCTGTTCAATGCTTGGACTCTTTCCTGTCCTGACTATCATATGGATATACTGTTGAAGTTAAAGGAGAAGGTATTGATTCTAATTTGCTAAGGTTTTTGTTACATTTGGCAGACCCCCTTATCCAAAGTAACTTTCATGCCATGTACTGTATCTCATAAGGAGGTGAGGCTGAACAGTAGTTTGGTGGTTTTGGTGTTTGAACCTGTGACCTGCTGATCAAAAGTCCAACTTCTTGACCACTGAGCTATGCCTATTGCCAGCTTATCCTTTCCATGATCTTTGATGATTATATTAATAGCCACTAGAATCATATGGAGGGCAAGGAGGTACAAAAAATTGATATATACTGTAGATATATATATATATATATATATATATATATATATATATATCTTTTGTTCTGCACTACAAGACGGTCTCTTGAAACCACTAGCCATTCCCTCAACTCCTAAACACCTCATGAGGCTCCCATGTGTTACCTGTCTGAGCTCCCAGCAACTATCCAAACTGCTGTGTCCATCTTTAAGCAAAAGTCTGTTTTTTTTTTTTTACATCTACAAGGTAAAGAAGCTCCACATCATGTACACACTGTTCGGAAATGACTTTTCAGAGAGCCTGCTGTTTATCCTGCTGTGGCATCACTTTCAGAGACTTTCATGTTAAAAAAGGCAGAGGCATCTAAGAGAAGGCTGGATGATGTGATGTGTACACGCCCTTAGCCTACATGGATATTTGCGTTTGGGTCATTAACTGTCTGTTTACCTTTCCCACAGCCTCCTTTCTACAGCTCAGGGTTTCACACAGCTGCCAGGCTCAAGGTGTCCTGGACCTACATGGCCAGAACCGTGTTAATTTAATCAGCACAGGAGCGCATCAAAGTCAGGCGTTTATTTTCTAAGGAAAAAAAGCCAGGTATCCCATGGCTGTAGTTTGCATTGTAACCATTTTATCCGACCACGTAGAAAGTCCACCTTCCATGTCCCTCACAGTAGACTTGAGCTTCAGCCAGTGCACTTTTTAATTCTTCTTTAACCACGTTTAAAATGTCACTCTTGATAAATATGAGAATTTCCATCTTTACAGCAGAATTTTGCGTTCTGTGAAGTTGCGGTGCGGCTGGAGTCTAAGCTCGGCTCACCGACAGGATCGTGGGCTGATGAGGTCCTGGGGCTGGACGATCCACTGAATTTGTATGTTCTCAAGCTTGCAGCCGCACCTGACAAAAAAAGGGTACTAAACATGACACTTATGATTATGGTTGGTTATTGTTGACTAGTCACTGAAGTAAGCTGTAATAAAGGGTTTGTAATTTATAAAATAGGATTGTATAGCAAGAGCCTGAAGACACAAGTCCTAATCCATTGTTGGCTCTTCAGCATCCCGTACACATTTCAGTTACGAAAACTAGTGGAGGAAAAGTGAAAGTTGCCAGAAGTATAAATAATGAAGTAAAGTACAGATACATGAAAATTCTAGTTACGTACTAATATTAACAGTGTATTTGCACCTTACAACTTACAACGCTGAGTATTTCTGTAGCCAAATAGTCTGGATTAAGAAATCATCCGACACGATGCAGAATTACACTGTTATACTTATCATTTATTTTAATATTATTTTGATTAAAGAGTACATTTTAATTTAAATCATAAACATTGATTGTAATTTTTTTTTCTCTCAGGTTATAGATATTAATTACAGTTTAATTATTTAAGAAAACTCTCACAGTTTGATTTCACACAGAAATACAGAGGGGAACATTAACCTTCACACCGTATGTGTGTGTGTGTGTGTGTGTGTGTGTTTATTAATATTAAATATTCAGCTTTTCGCTGAGTCACAGTTTAATTTTCACGCTGTCATAGTTTAATACTGTGATTAATTTTATAATCGTTATACTTGAATAAGGTTTAATTCATGTGAAGAGTGTTCGGGTGAAACTCCGCATGCAGAAAAAGACAAAAAAAAATCATTAATACAGTATGGTCATAGATTTGTCTTAATGGTGTCATTAATATGATTTTCCTAATAAAATCTGCAAGGGAAGAAACTCCATCTGGGCTGTTTGTCTCTACGTGGAGGTGACGGAAGCTTTCTCAACAATAACAACAAAAATACTTTGTTTACCTTACACCAAATAAAATAAAATAAATTATTAATACATTTCCTTCAAAGTGCAAATGTTTCTTACATCATGCACAAACACGACATAAAGGAGAAAAGTGCGAAAGAGAGAGATGGAGAGAGACGGAATCAGAGAAAAATACACAAAGACAGAACAGAGAGAAATGTACAGAACACAGGAGAGAAAAGAGAAACAAGAGAAAACAGAAAGATAAATATTCTTCCTTAATTCTTCTAATGATTACTGCAATTATCACTTCTTTCTCTCTCTCTCTCCAGGAGCAGTGTGGGACCGGACTCCAGGGCGGATTAATGTGGCAGGGCCACCAGGACATCGACGTAATTAACAGGGAAGAATCCTGATTGGCCATTTACCACCCCTTCATACCAGTTCTCATCGATCTGATTGGTCAGCGTTATGATGTCACCTTCCTTAAAGCCCAGCTCGCCCTCGTTCTCCGGGTCAAAGTCATACAGGGCGCGGCAACACGGGTGGTCCAGGGGGGCTAGGGGAAGAGAAAAAAAAATAGAAAGACCCTTAAAGTGCGTCTGCAGCTTCAAATCTCGATTTGAATTTAAACATTCGATTTTTTTAAAAAGGATCAGGCAAGACAACACTATGGCTTAATTTGGTTTCAAATATATAGAGCACTGCCCAGACGTCTGGAGACAAGGACAGTTTGAAAGAAAGAGAGAGTGCAGTGTGTGTGTGTGTGTGTGTGTGTGATGTGATGCTGTGTTACACTGACCCGGGGAGCGGGGAGCAGCTCGGCTATGTCCCAGTCCCCCATTGTGACTCTCGCTCAGGGACAAGTCGAGCGCGTCCCGCGATTTGGGTGCATACTCCTTCCTCGGCTTATTGGAAGTGTCTCTAATTCTGTAAAACACCTCTGTTATCAGGTTTCACATAACAATGCAGACTACATGTTAAAACACAAAAACACAAACACACACACACCTGTCGTCAATCTTGCTGGAGAGCTGCTGCAGGATTTCCGCCGCCTGTCTGTGATAATTCACCTGAGCCTGCACCAGAGCAGCTAACTGACTCACCTGCTCCACCTACACACACACACACACACACGAAAACAATGAGAATCCTCTCAGAAATCCTGTCAGGTTAGCAAGGCGCTAATCCTCGGTAGCGGTGATTAGCAGATAATAACAATAAAACTTTGTGTCACAAATCCTGTCCGGTTAGCTCACGCACGGCAAATTAGCCAGCATACACAAGTAAGTGTATTAATATTTACTAAAACTAAAAATAATAATAATTAGTAGTAGTAGTAGTAGTAAAAGAAGCTAGCTTGCTTGTAAGTTGGAAATCATTTATCAATAATCAGTAAACTTTCCTGAAATATATAAATGTGTTTATTTACACAGTTGTTCTGTGAAATACTGTAGGAATACGGGGTGTTGCTGAGCATTTTTAAATCTATAGTCGCGGTGTCATATCAGGAAGAACCACTAGATAGAGCTCTATTACAGTCAGAGGAGTAACGATCAATTCTATTAACAAAGTGCTCCCCTGTGTGGTCAGACAAAGACAATACACCAGGCAGTACTAACGCTTTCTCTCACTCATGTAATAATACAATAACACATTACAGTGATGACACAGTGACAGGAAACAGAGTCCTCACGTCGCTCTCCAGCAGGTTGAACATGCTCTGCTCAGCAATGTCCTTCGAGTCGTGGAATTTGTCCACCGCCTGCTTGATCTCATCCTCGGCCACCTTCCCCTGCCGCTTCTTCTTATAGTCGAAGTCCAGACGCCTCCCCTCCAACTTCTTCAGGTGGTGCTGAGACAGACAGATGCAAACGGAAACAGGTATACGTATATATTAACCAGCACTTGTCCTACACCCAAACTCCCACCAGGGGGCACAATGTGACAGATTTACAATGAAGAAACAAAGCTCCTCTTAATTCAAAACTAAATGACAGTTATAGCCTGATACACAGTGTGGCGGCTTGCAGTCTATACAGGAATGATATATGATATATGTCACTACTTTTATATATGATATTAATAGAATAATGTAATATTGGTGATGTGTACCTGGATCTCCTTCAGGTCTTTATCATGTAGCACCTGCATGGGGTCGATGAAGTTCTGCTTCACCTCCATGTCCAACGCATCCTTAACCTCACCCAGCTCTTTCATAGCGTCGCCAATATCGATCAGAGCCAGACCTGACACACACACACATAGTGTTGTCCATAGTGTACTGTATATTCTTAGCACTTGATCCATAATTTTTTTTTTTTTTTTTAACAAGACACTAAATCGTGGAGATGAACTTTGAAAGGCCTGTCTGTGTGTGTGCGTATATATGGGTTGGATTTCATTATTTGGGATATTTTATCAAACACGTGTTTGTGTTACGTCAGTGTGCCCCCTTCTGCTTACTTACATACACAGGAAGTTAATAAGGACAGGAAGCTGTGACCATATAAGGAAAGTGTTGAGACGGCAGTTTTGAATTGATTTGGATACAGAGAGAAAGGAATGACGGGGATGGAAATCAGATCAGACGTGGCGTGTGAAGGACAAAGTGCAGTAAATAATAAAATAAAACACAGCCTGAGTGGAGAACCAGAACGAAGTGTATCATTCCACATTATGGCCCACAAGTCTGGCTCCATAAACACTGTTCTTAATATGGAACAAGATGTTTTTCTTTTAGACCCAACACCGCTCGACTTTTCTCTCTAGGCTGATCTGAAGTCTGAGAACCGACCCAGAATCCACTCTGCACCAAGGGAGAAAATCGTCTCTGCATGGAACAGCATCAGCACTAATCCACTGAAAAACATTTAGCATTCTGGGATCCAACAGAAATACAAGTGCTGCTAAGTCGGACGACAAAATCTAATAAAATGTATTCTTTTAAATCCATCTTCAGCTCTGGATCCAGATTTCCAGCCCACGATGTCAAAGTGAATCCTTGTTTGTACTTTACTGAATATATTTCTTCATTTCATTGATTGATTTAATGTTTAACATACTTGCAAGGTTTGATGTCCAACAGTGTTTAATAAACTTGACCTTGGACCTTAGAGCTTGAACACAGCTCAATACCCCCCCAGATACCTCAAACTCCTTCTTTTTTTGCCCCTGCTCCAAAATGTGCCATTTCAGTGTCTATGTAAACTAGCTGCTGCTGAGCCACGCCCTGACCGTTAATAACACTCGATGAGAATGGTCCAATCACATGAGCCCAAATATTTAAAAACAATATTGATTCGCTAAGAACTAAAGTGGGAGTGTTCGGGCTGCACGGTGCTGCGCCACAGGGATGATTTAAAAAAAAAAATCCAATTAGAGCTCTGCCTTAAATCTCATGCTTTTTGAAAATGTACATGCCTACATAGACACTTGTTTGTCCGGCGCCCCGCGTACACGAACGTAATACAATTTAGATTTTTTTTAATCGTAAATAAGTAATATTAAGAAATACAGCGGAATATTGTAACTAAATGACTTTATTCTATTATTCAAATAAATAATTATAATGGTAAATAAGTACTTGTTAAAGTAGCATTATTCTCGGCCTAACTTTAAGGGGGTGTCGCCTCAGCGCCCCTTATTGCCCGGCCGCCACTGCTTGGGTTATGTAATGGGGCAGGATGTGGAATAAATGTAAAGATTCTTTTGTGTGGTATCATCACACTAACTCATCCACATCCACTCACACTGATGATATTTTAATAGATTAACGTTTGCATTTATGGTGGTAAAATGCTGCTGTTTCTCTATAATCCTACAGGTGGCGCACTCTAAATGAACAGGCAGCACAACACCCTGTGTAGTAGGAGTGAATTATTTGCCAAGATTGTTTAGAATTGTGACGAAACCTATCGAATTGTCATATTTATAAAATCCGGATATTTATCAAAGACCAACACAGATAAATATTGGCACCTAGGCATCATGATAATATGCCTACGCGACTTCTGCCCCCTGATAGCATGTAGTCTCCTGTCTATTGGGTGCTTTCTGTTGCGCCACCTGAAACCTGAACCTGCCATTTTTACAAAGACACATTTTAAACGACTTATACAAACTCTAGTCTCAGACCGGAGACTTCTTCCACTGACATTACATATCATCTATTAATCTGCATTACAAATATGGGAGCGTCTGCTATATAAGTCCCTGTGAATCAGTGGTTACTATAGAAACGCTGAGGTGTTACTTACCGAAGTTGGACTCGTCCCCGAGCTCACGGCCAAACTTCTGCATGGCGTCTCCCAGAACCGTCTCCGTCTGCGTGTATCCTGGCCCCTTGTCACCTCCACGGATCTTCGACATGGAGCTCATCATGCTCATCTTAGCACGAGTCGCTAACACACACACACACAAACACACACACACACACACAGACAGAGTCAGCACACACCTGTACCCTACCATACCTACAGTTTTCAGCCAATCAGAACAAAGAATACACCATAAAGTGTGTGCAAGTGTGTGTGAGTGTGTGTGGGTACCTGGATTAGGCTGCAGGTATTCTGTAGTTTTGGTTATGATGTCCAGTACAGCTCGGCTCGTAACGTCCACCTTCTACAGGCAAAAACACAAAACAGACACTCAACATTCCGTCAAACAAACTAATTATAGCGAGTCACGGTTTCTCCTTAACAGAGTCTGTTTATTATTATAATTATTTCTACAAATAAAATAGGTTCGCCTCTTGTCAATCAATTCTAATGGGGTGGGGCTTAATGTATTCACACAGCAGATGTGTGTAGGTGTAGAGTTAGTCCACGAGGTGGAGCCAAGATCAGGAGGCGGGACTAAGATCATGAGGTCAGGTTAAGGTCAGGAGGTGGAGCTAAGGCCAGGCACACTACAGTAATTATCAATTAGTTGGTTGATTGATTGATTGATTGATCAGTAATTCAATACAATTTTATTTTATTTTTTTAAAAACAACATGCAGCTAAATAAAACTTAATTTAAAATGTGTAAATATGTGTAGATATTTTAAATAAATGATTTCACAAAACAACCATTTTTTTTTTACCAAATAATTTATTAGTATTTAGTGAATATAAACTAAACGTTTGTTTGGGGAAAAGTCATGGTAATAACCACAAACATGAATCAGTTAAAGTGAAGCATAATTGCAGTTTACACATTAATAAACAAAAATAAACAGTAAACTGACCTTTTCCATGTCCGTGAAGTCATGGTCGAGTTTAGTTCCTTCAGCTCCACCCACTTTCTCACTCACTCTCTGCAGAAACACACACACACACCATTTTTGTCACTGAGTTAAAGACTGTGTGTGTGTGTGTGTGTGTGTGTGTGTGTGGTGTGCGTGTGTGTGTTTGTGTGCATGTGTGTGTGTGTGTGAGAAAGTGTGAGTGAATGAGTGAGTGACCTCTATATCTGAATCAGACAGACTGACGGAGAGAGGAAGAAAGAGAGAATCGAAAAAAAGTAGATCACGGAGTAGATCAGACCACTGATATATTCTACATTACTATCTTATACAGAGTAAAACAGACTACCGACATTTTATACAGAGTACATCAGACAACAGATATCTTATACAGAGCAGATTAGACCAGACCTACAGTGCATCCGGGTGGTATTCACAGCGCACCACTTTTCCACATCTTGTTATGTCACAGCCTTATTCTAAAATGGATTAAATTGATTTTTTCCCCCTCAGAATTCTACACACAACACCCCGTAATGACAACATAAAAAACGTTTACTTGAGATTTCTGCTAATAAAATTAAGAAAGCACATGTACATAAGTATTCACAGCCTTTGCCATGAAGCTCAAAAATGAGCCCAGGCGCATCCTGATCATGCTTGAGATGTTAGTTAATTAATATTATTATTATTATTATTATTATTATAAAATGTTTCAAGATAAATAACCACTGCAGCATGAACATTTTATTTCTTTGTTGAGCCGAGTGGCTTTATTAAAAGTCCATCAGTACAGTGTTATCTTACATAACGCTGTGTGTGTGTGTATGTGTGTGTGTGTGTGGGATAAATGCTGGGGGGTGAACCAGATGGTAGTGCATGTACATACAATGTGTGTGTGTGTGTGTGTGTGTGTGTGTGTGTGTGTGTGTGTAAGAGAGAGAGAAAAACCCACGCAAACACACACAGCTTATGATGTCACAATCTGACAGAGTGTGTGTGTGTGTGTGATACCATGGTGTTTTGCCAGATGTTTGAGCCCTCACCTCACAGAAGTCATTCTGCTATACACCTCTTTATTAAAGATGTAAATTGTGTTATTGTCATTTGCTCTCTACACCTTACACAGATGAAGGTCAAGAAGCATTCCATTGTAATTACTTCACCCATTGACTCCACCCTCATTCCCGCCCATGTATACAAGCTCCACCCCAGTACCTACTAACTAGAGTTAACTATTATTCAGGAAATCACTAAAACACAAACCAAACCTTCAAGAACTGCAAGAAAGGGGGGGCCTCCGAGTGGCGCAGTGGTAAAGTGTTCGCCCTATCATCCGGAGAGCGCTGGTTCGATCCCCAGGTGATGCTGTTTTCCTCTCACAGCCGGAGGTCTATAGAGAGCTGATTGGCCGAGCTCTCTCAGGGGGGAGGGATGAGAGGTACCTGCGCTCCCACATTAATCACAGCTCTACAGCCAATCAGGGGCGTCTGTAAGCTCGCGCACGCAGAAGGAGCGGCTAGCGCTGTCCTCCGAGTGTGTTACTCCGCCCCTAACAGTGCGTGAGCAAGCAGTTCGAAAAGATGCGGTCGGCTGGCGTCACGCGGTTCGGAGGAAACACGTGATAGTCTTCGGCCCTCCTGGGTGAATAGTAGTAGTAGCCTTAATGTGGCGGGAAGGAATTGGCCAGGACTAAATTAGTGAGAAAATCGGGGGGAAAAAACTGCAAGAAATTAGCCATTTTTCTTATTCTAAAATGGATGAAATTGATTTTTATTCCCCTCAGAATTCTACACACAACACCCCATAATGACAACAATGCACAAAACATAAAAAAAGTTTACTTGAGATTTTTTGCTAATTTATAAAAAAAATATATAAAAAATTGAGAAAGCACATGTACATAAGTATTGCACAGTGGCCACGACTGGCCACTAAACCCTCTGACCAGTCAGCATCCAGAGTTCATTTATAGCAACGATTGGCATCGGTAGCATGATTAGCATTGGTAGCACTGCTAGCACTATTGAATAAGTAAGTAAGAAGATTTCACACAGCGGGAAACAATGAGACAAAGTAACAACCGAGCCTGGGTATTGTGTGTGTGTGTGTGTGTGTGTGTGTGTGTGAGCATGACTGAGAAACCGAGAAACTGATGAATGTGTTATTTAGGAGAAATGTGTTGTGGAGGACGAGTGTGACACCAAACCCGGACTTTCATCCGGCAAGAAAAACACTCAGAGTCGACCATATCACACTGTTCACTATTATTATTATTATTATTATTATTAAGGTATTACTGTAATAAAAGATAAAAAAGGTCAGTAGGCATAGAAATCTGTTTTCTTTTAGTAGTTTCTCTCATGCATTTATTTTAGTTTAAAACCTGCACAGGACAGTAAATTCAGTTAATACAATATATGAATTGCCAGATAAGTTTAAATAATATAAATATCCTAAATAATATAAATATCTTGTTTAAGAGCAAATAATCTACAGTAATGAACAGAAGTGAAGTGTGAGTGCAGATAGATAGATAGATAGATAGATAGATAGATAGATAGATAGATAGATAGATAATTTTTGGGGATCGTTTCAGGTATGTTTGTGTGGTGTTTTCCCATAAACCTGGCAACCCTAATTAATGCTGTCTGCGGTTGAGGTAACACAGGTGCTGGAGCAGCAGGTAGGAGGCTGGAGCACGATTCTCCTGTGATGAAGCACTGTGAGAACTGTACAGACTACAGCTAACGAGACATATTTTCCAAACATTTGTTTTTGTATTTGGAGAAACCAAAGTAGCCGTGTATCTGTTCTAAAGCTAACGAGTCCATCAGTAATGAAATCTAATCAGTTCTAGGAGTTGCGGCTCTGTTCTTGGATTAGGTTAGCAAAGTGAGCTAGCTGTACTCTCTACACACACACACTCCAACACGCTCTACTACATTTTCTTCCTACTTTATTTTTCTCCCTAACGTCTTTACGAATCTTTGACGCGAGCTCATTAATGACAGGAGAACCAAAACCAGGCTTCTCCTGCTGTTTATGAGCTCACATCAAAGATCTGCAGGAATAATCTGATTAATCATTATATGACAATATGACCATCTCTTCGCAGGTGCATGGAGTAGAGAGAAGTCCGTGGCACATGCAGGTGGAGAAGGAACATTTGCCTGTAGCTTTGCTTCTCGCTAATGTGCCGCTGGAAGTTGTCCAGATACAGGTACAGATGAACACTGACAGGGTTCACAAAACCTTCAGAACATGATTGGACTAGGTCAGTCCAATCAGTCCATGTCTCAAAAAAAATCACTGGAGAACATGAAAACCATGGTCTTCAGAACATTGCAGGGATTTTGGACAAATCTGGGATAACTCCGGAGGAACACAATCATCATAATCTCATCCAGCCTATCTTGAAAAAAACAAAAAACGCAATGGTTGTAAAGCATCAAATAATCTTTGACTACCTCTCTGCTCACATCTGTTCAGAACCAGAGGACATCTAAGGAATCACAGGAAATCTACAGCATATTTAGTAACTTGCAGGAACTATGGAAGTACCAGAGCATCCTTGCTTAACAGACCTGGATCTGGAGAACCATTCCAACTCTGAAGGATGAAAATAATATCAGACCCTTTTTGGAGAACCTGACTATTAGAGATTTCCTAAGAGCAACCAAAACAGACCTGTTGACCTCATGTCATTATACAGAGGGTTTGTGGTATCTTTAAGAGTTCCCTCAGTAAAGAACCTTCAAAAGTTTTAGTTTTAGATAGACTGGTTCCTTAAGGAACTAGAGTTATGCTAGAGAAGGACGGTAGTTTCAGATTCACAGACATCTGAAGCACCTCAAGAACCACGGCATGTCTCCTCTGTAGGTTCCCCTGCACAGTTCCTAAAGACTACAGTGTGTGTTATGGTGTGTAATATGTGAAATATCAAAAAGAAGAGAGCTTCTCTGGAGAGTCACAGGACCTCAGAGGAACTCTGTGATGGAACCTGAGAATCGCTCTTCTGTGGTGAGCAGCGTGACATCTGATACGGTGTCTGATGTACAGGGCACGAGCGGATTAAATACGTCAGTGTCAGATTAACGTCCTTACTGGAGGTTAATGACGCAGAACCTCAACAGAGAGAGATGGAGAGAGAGAGAGCGCGATGGACAGAGAGTGAGAGATGGAGAGAGTGAAAGATGGAGAGAGAGCGATGGACAGAGAGAGAGAGATGGAGCGAGAGAGAGAGTGAGAGATGGAGCGAGAGAGAGAGTGAGAGATGGAGAGAAGAGTGAGATGGAGAGAGAGAGAGAGATGGAGAGAGAGAGTGAGAGATGGAGAGAGAGAGAGAGAGTGAAAGATGGAGCGAGAGTGAGAGATGGAGCGAGAGAGAGAGATGGAGCGAGAGAGAGAGTTGGAGCGAGAGAGAGAGTTGGAGCGAGAGAGAGAGTGAGAGATGGAGCGAGAGAGAGAGTGAGATGGAGAGAGAGAGTGAGATGGAGAGAGAGAGTGAGAGATGGAGAGAGAGAGTGAGAGATGGAGAGAGAGAGTGAGAGATGGAGAGAGAGAGAGAGATGGAGAGAGAGAGTGAGAGATGGAGAGAGAGAGTGAGAGATGGAGAGAGAGAGAGAGAGAGAGAGAGAGAGAGAGAGAGATGGAGAGAGAGTGAGAGATGGAGAGAATGGAGCGAGAGTGAGAGATGGAGAGAGAGAGAGTGAGAGCGATAGACAGAGAGTGAGAGATGGAGAGAGAGAGTGAGAGCGATAGACAGAGAGTGAGAGATGGAGAGAGAGAGTGAAAGCGATGGACAGAGAGTGAGAGATGGAGAGAGAGAGAGTGAGAGATAGAGAGAGAGTGAGAGATGGAGAGAGCCTGTTCTCCCTCCTTCTCATTCGTCTTTCTAGATCACTGCAGGAGTAATCACTCATCGTCTGGAGCAGGATTGAGTCACTGTGGTTTGTGATAAAATTCCTTAGCCTTGTGTGTGCGCGCGTGTGTGTGTGCGTGTGTGTGTGTGTGTGTGTGTGCACGTGTGTGTTCCTGAATGTGTAACAACATCTAAATAAAACATCCTGAGAAAAAGAGATCCTGTGTGTGTGTGTGTGTGTGTGTGTGTGTGTGTGAGTGAGAGAGAGAGAGATTCTCTCTCTCACACACACACACACACACACGCGCACACACACAGCCCTTAGGGATTATCCTGTGCTGTGTGTTAGTGCTCCAAATTTAGAAACTGTGATGGGAAAAAAACGACTCTCATTTCAATAACTGCCGGGTTCCTTACTGTCACTCACTCACTCACTCTCACACATGATAATCACACACAGGCTGTAATCTCTCCCCCTCTCTCACACACACATACACACACACACACAATATTCACACACTAGAATCACACACAGACACACTAATTACACATTTCCCTGGGGAGACTAGGCACTTCGAACATCTCTCAGGGTTTCTGAGGACACTTGACCCCCAAAGTCATTTTGATCGGTGTGCACACAATCGTTCCGCACTTTGGAACCATGCCCGACCCAGTTTAAAGAGGTGTATTCAGGCAGGGATCGAATCAGATATGGAAGCTAATCGTACCTGAGAACGGAAATAGACGCGACATCATCAGTGCCGTTGGTCTCCTCTGAAACCTCTCATCCTCTGACCTACACAGCTATAGCTGATACAGTAGGAGGGCACGCGAGTGTCATTCTTGACATTTTTCCCCAAAATATCAATAACATCAGACATAAAGCTAAGGTTAATGTTCGTGTTCTCTTCTTCTCGTGTTTATTGGTGGCTCAAAAACCAACCAGGTGCATACTGCCCCCTGCTGTATCAGAGAGGGTAAACAGGCAAATGTACCCGAGAAAGGACCACAAAAACAGTGTGTGTGTGGGAGGATTCCAGCAATCGTTCCTGGGCACAGTACAAATCCATCATGCCTAATGTGAAAACAAAGCCTAAAGCTCTACTGATGTTTTACCAGTTAGTCATTACCGGTGTGCTCTTCTATGTGATAGTGAGCCGGGGAGGAAACCTCAGAAGCAGGGACACCACGCGTTTGGAGGTGGTGGTCAGGAATGATGGTTCTGCGGTGGGTTTGGAGCTGGACTCTCTCAAGACAGTACTGGAGAGCAGGAGTTACTGTCTTCAACACTATTGTATGTCCGAAATGTCCTTCAGGATCAATAAAGTATCCATCCATCCATCCATCCATCCATCCATCCATCCATCCATCTATCTACAATTTTAAACAGGTTGTAATCGCCCTTTCACAGACACATACTATACTCCTTGTAATCACACACACATACACACGCACTGTAATCACGTGCAAACACACACACTAAAATCATGTATGCTGTAATCACGCACACTGTGATCTCACACACACACACGTGCACACACACTGGAATAACCCAACATGAAGCGAACCCTGTAAGAAGCGCGTGTGATGACTCAGAGCTGCATTTAAGAACAGATGGTTCTTCCAATGCAGCAGAACTGGAGAGACACACACACGCAGCATGGCGGAGAACAGTGTGTGTGTGTGTGTGTGCGCGCTGCAGCACTGACCCCACTGCAGTGAGAACTAAATCTCTCTCCATCTCCTGCTAAATGAATAAATAAAGGCCAGTGTGCGTTTTAGGGGCAGACTGTGTCGAAGGAGATTTCTCTCTCTGGCTTCCCATACAATATGTGTGTGTGTGCGCGCGTGTGTGTGTTTGTCCATAAGCAATTGGACATCTCTGCATTCGCTGACCTTCACGTTGTGTCTCTTTTTGACAAACTGCAGAGCTGCAGAGAGCCGTGGGTGTGTGTGCGTGAGTGTGTGTGCGTGTGTGTGGGTGTGTGTGTTACACCGCAGTAGCCCACAGACGACTGGAAGTTGTGTGTAACTGGTTTGTTTTGTAATAAACCATAAGGTCTTTCTATATTAAATAATTATTATACACTGCTGCTTATAATTTTTGTTGAAAGTGTAAAAAAGGACAAAATTAATAATAAATCACAAGTAGTCCCAGACTTAAACATTTTTCTGCAGATTCCGAATTTCCACAAACACGAACAGACCGTGGTTTTACTTCCGGTTTAGTCACAGAAGTAGCTCACGTGTATTGTACAAAAAATAGACACCACAGTGCAACAGATAACAATATTTACTAGTATATACAATATTTTCAGTGTGCATGTAAATGTATCTAAATGTCTGAAATCCGATATACTGTATTTGTGTTCGTGTTGGGGGTGTGGGGAGAAATGAGTCGGCCTCACTGGTTTCAATGAAACATGCACATGGCTGTCCTGTAAAGCTATCCTAATGGAAAATAACACTCATTTCAAAAAATCCTCAACAAAACAGAGTTCACAGTCCAATACTGTACACTGGAAAACAGCTCTGAGACAAAATGGTGTTCCCCTCATGATTTAAAGGCGCAGAGACAGCGCTGTTACTGTACATTTCACATTTCTTTAAGCACGATTTTTAAGATTTTTGGCCACATGATGGCAGTGGGTGGAAAAGGGACAGATTTAGTTAAGTAGATTGGTATGCTTTGCATTGTATATTCGCATCCTAGGCATATAAGACTCACTTTGCCGGACTTAAGAACAAATAGGACTTATGAACGTGCTCCTGGAACAAAACTCGTTTGTAAGTCAGGGACTATCAGGACTGACAAAAAAAAAAATTATAATTGAACAATCGAGTAATGCAAAGAATATTAAAGAGAAACAAAAAGACATACTGTTGTATGTAATAAAAAAAAATTAGTAATACAGAGCTGATATATTCATAAAGATATATTTTATTACATTTAAGAAACTAACGGAAATACAAAACAGTACTTCAAAAATTAACAAAAAATGTCGTATTAAAATACATTTAAAAGTAAATACACCAGCGAGATAAAAATAAATAAAGTTTTTTTTATTTGTACATTATTTTATAAAATTTATATATAATATATAATAAAGTCGCGTTAAAAGTTTCGTGCCTGTTGCAACAAGCACAACTTTACACTTAACTGGATCAGTTCTTATAAATAAAACCTCTGGTGTATTTCTGGAGGTGTTGCTGCTGTTCAGGTTTGTGAGGAGTCAGCTGTGTGTGGGTTTTTTTTTGGAGATGAAGCTTCTTCTGATGTCCTCACTAAACTGATGATTTGTTTAATACACAAGTAAGCAGATGAAGATGAGAGCTCAAGATAATTATTTTATATAACACTTTTTCGCCAGAGATGGGCATCACTACGGCTCATCCAATAAGATATCATCACACTACTCGGTCTGTATTGCAAATGAGTTGTAACCCTACGGCGCATGTGGATGCCACGGTCATAGAGACATGGGGTGGGCTCATTTGAGGTCATTTGAAAAGTAAATAAGCAGATGAAAATAAGACTTCATAAAATGTACTTCTGTAGCTCTTTTTGCTATTTTAAACAAGCATAGCAAATAATTCTCTCCTACCACACAAGATGCTGTGCTGTGATTCTTGCAAATTTTATATCATCTTCTCTTTGTTACTCAACCCACTGACTCTTCCCACTCTGTTCCCTTTGACTGCTGATGACTTAGCCATCTTTTATGATGGGGAAAATAGCAAAGAAATCTGCCAAACCTTTATTTCCACCGCAACAGCAAAACATCAAGACCCTCCCTCTCCTCCACTAGCACAATTTTCCAAACTGAATTCAGCACCTTATCTCATCCACCTGTCCACTAAACCCAATCCCTTCCACAAGGCCATCTTACAAGACCTCCTCCACTTCATCACAACTAGCATCAGCAATCTTTCCATATCATCTGGTCATGTTTCTTTTCTATTT
Source organism: Clarias gariepinus (assembly GCF_024256425.1). NCBI lineage: Eukaryota > Metazoa > Chordata > Actinopteri > Siluriformes > Clariidae > Clarias > Clarias gariepinus. The sequence continues at coordinate 7,275,037 of NC_071107.1, forward strand.
AAGAAGGCAAGGTTTACCCCATCCTACTCTCTTTTCTTTCAAAAATTCTTTAACACACAGTTTACAATCAAATGGCTTTATCTCTTGCATAACAACCTCAACAATCCTAAGAAATATGGATTCAAAGCAGCACATCACACAGAGACTGCGCTTTTGTCCATCACTAAGAAGCTCCATGCTGCTAGATCAACTAACTGTCATCTGTCCTTATCCTCTTGGACTGCTCAGCAGCATTTGACATGGTAAACCACAAGATTTTATTGTCTAAATCTGTGGCACAGCAATGTTTTGCCTCCTTATCTAGAAGATCGGTCTTATGAGATGACATGGAGGGAAACCACATCTGCTCCACACAGATTCTCCACTGGTGTCCTGCAAAGCTCAGTACTTGGTCCTCTTCTGTTCTCCCTCTATATCTCATTGTTGTGCAGATGACACTGAACTCACTTTCTTCTTTCCTCCTTCACACACTCAGGTTTCCACTAGGATCTCAGCATGTCTGGCAGACATCTCTTACTGGACGGAAGCTCAGCAACTGAAACTTTATCTCAGTAAAACCAAACTGCTGTTCTTTCCAGCTGGTTCATCCCCCTGTTAGGATCTTATGATCTCCCTGGCTCATACTCAGATCACTCCTTCAGTCACTGCCTCTAACATTGGGGTAACTCTGGACAATCTATTGTCCTTTTTCCCCCTGACATTTGCTAACCTTACTCGCTCTTGTCAAGTTCATCTTTATAAAATCAGAAGAATTTTTTCATTTCTTTTCACACGCGACACTCAGGCTGCTTGTTCAGTCCCTTAATATTTAAAAACTGGATTACTGCATTTCACTCCTGGCAAGTCTGCCGCCACCGGAGTTTGTGGCTGGTGTGTGTTTGTTACGTGTGTTACAGGCTTGAACATATGAGTAGGCAGCGTCATAATCAACTTTTATGTCACACTCTGTGGTAATAACATATCTTCGTTTGATTACCAGTATACTGTATTATTACCTCACCATATGACATAAAAGCCAATGATGACGTTGCGTGCTAGTACACGCTGAGTGGCGCTCACTACACTAGCTAGCCAAACAGAATTTCTGTTTTATATAGAAATAACTGATTCTGCTGTAGTCTGATAGGACAGACACACCCTCCACATTGGAGCTTAAAAACACAACGGCAGCGGAAAAAACTGGTCAGGCCGTTGTGTTTGCTAATAAACACATGCTAGGTGTGTGTGTGTGTGAAAGGGAGAGCGATTGCATTTATAAAACTGACCAAGCTAAGCATTAGTTAGCACTGACAAATAACCCAGACAGTGTGTTTGCTCTACAGAAATGCTAGCATGCTAATACAGGACAATTAGATTTGTTTGTGCAGTTGAGTTTTAGTCAAAGAACGATTTTCATAATTTGCCTTAAAGCAGCTTTATAGGTATACAGATGTAAACTTTTAATGCTCATTTATTTATTAATTTAAAAGAAAAAATATTTTATTTAAGTTTTTAGTTAAGTTCTTTTAAACATTTCCCAGCAAAAGCTCAAATTCTGACTGTCCGCTTTTTCCGGCGCTCACCAATGAAACCTTAACATGAATATTTAACATGAAGCTGCTGATTGGCCAGAAGGTGTTGATTAGATCTCTATAACAGCAGCTCTGACAGTAGCGCATTACCATATATTACTGTTCTCGTTACACGCCACACACAGGGGCTTTTAGCTGTAGTATATTTTTCTAATTTAATATGCAAATTAGCACATGACACTGTTTGGGGATTAGCCCCGCCTCCCACACAGACACTAATCTCTGAACTCCACTAATCAGACTCCAAACACTACTCTGTCCTACTGCCTGTAAATGCCCCTTACACATGCACTCACACACACTCCTGCACTTAAAGTCTGTATTAAGTGTAAGATTTTATTTAAAATACGCTGTCAGTAATAATTGAACACACTTGATCCTCTGTGCCAAAAATAATATAATAACAATCACACCACACTAAACCCACACACCAACCAGCCTCTCACTATACATTGTGTCTCCACTTAACCTGCAGTGAGACAGTAAGAGGGTATGACAGTAAGAGAGTAAGAGACTGAGACTGTAAAAGAGGAAAACAGTGAGACGGTATGACAGAGAGACAGTAAGAGAGTAAGACAGCAAGACACTAAGAGAGTAGGACAGTGAGATGATAAGAGAGTAAGACAGTGAAAGATTGAGACAGTATGAAAATAACAGGGTAAGACAGTGAGACAGTAAAAGAGTAAGTACCCCCATACGGTGGGGTGTTATGAGAGTGACACAGTAAGACAGTAGGAGTGTACGGGATTAAGACAGTAAGACAGTGAGACAGAATAAATCAGTTCAAGGGTTGGAGATTAAGACATAAGGAGAGTAAGACAGTGAGACAATGACACATTAAGAGGGTAAAAGAGTAAGTGAGTCAGACAGTAAGAGAGTAAGACAGCAAGACAGCACAAGAATAAGTCAGTTCGAGGGTAGGAGATTAAGACATTTGAAGAGTAAGACAGTGAGACAATAACACAGTAAGAAGGTAAAAGAGTAAGAGTGAGACAGAAAGACAGTAACACAGATACAGAAAGATAATGAGACAGTAAGATTGTAAGAGATTGAGACAGTGAGACAAGAAGAGAGTAAGACCTTGAGACAGTAAGAGAATAAACAGTAAGAGTGTAAAACATTAAGACTGAGAGACAGAAAGAGAGTGAGACAGTGAGAGCATAAGACATTGAGACTGCGAGACAGAAAGAGAGTGAGACAGTGAGAGCGTAAGACATTGAGACTGAGAGACAGAAAGAGAGTGAGACAGTGAGAGCGTAAGACATTGAGACTGAGAGACAGAAAGAGAGTGAGACAGTGAGAGTAAGACATTGAGACTGAGAGACAGAAAGAGAGTGAGACAGTGAGAGCGTAAGACATTGAGACTGAGAGACAGAAAGAGAGTGAGAGCGTAAGACATTGAGACAGAGACAGAAAGAGAGTGAGAGCATAAGACATTGAGACTGAGAGACAGAAAGAGAGTGAGAGCGTAAGACATTGAGACTGAGAGACAGAAAGAGAGTGAGAGCGTAAGACATTGAGACTGAGAGACAGAAAGAGAGTGAGAGCGTAAGACATTGAGACTGAGAGACAGAAAGAGAGTGAGACAGTAAGGGGATAAGACATTGAGACTGAGAGACAGAAAGAGAGTGAGACAGTGAGAGCGTAAGACATTGAGACTGAGAGACAGAAAGAGAGTGAGACAGTGAGGCTGTAAGACATTGGAACAGGGACACAGTAAGACATCGAGACATTAAGAGAGTAAGACAGTAGGAGAGCGGGCCTAATCACTCAGCTCTCTACGTTATGTGAGTGAGACATTAAGATACTGAGACAAGAAGACAATAATAATGTGAGATGGGTAATCTCTCTCGGACACACGCACGCACGCACACAGTGCAGTGTCTGCGCGCGTGATGTAAATGCGCTCTTACCTGGGTGGCTTTATGGAGCTGCTTCTTCAGCCCTGCTACAGACATGCTGCCGTGCTGCGGGAAGTGTGTATGGTGATGTATTTGTGTGTGCGTGTGTGTGTGTGTGTGTATGATGATTACGGATGTAGCTGTAGGTGTGTGTGTGCGTGCGTGCGCGCGTGCTCGGAGGAGGATGAGATAAATAAATCCGTGCTGAAGGAGAAGCGCTTTAATCTCCGTCAGCTCCAGCTCACATCTGACCATACAGCTAGGCCACGCCCACTTAAAGCTACACCGGGACAATGTGGCTCATGCGCAGAGCGAGCAAAGAAGTCCCCGAATGACGCACGTGCTAATGGGAGTCTGTGGGTGACGTCGCATTACTGAGCATATATTAAAAAAAGGAAAAAAAAGTCTCTCTTATCACACACACACACATATATATATATATATACACAACTGTTCATAAAAATAAAAAAAAGACAAAACCCTGTTCCCTTTAAATTGATGCTGGTGCTCATAACATACACACATTCAGGCCAGAGTGTCAGGAACACAAGTCCACTTGGCCAGTGATGCGTCAGGTGTCCTGTACCAGTGAGCCAGCTTTTCATCCAGTCTCCACTCAACTTTAAGATCAGATGCTTTGTGCATACATCCTGCTCAACGTGTGTAAAGTGTGATTATTATTCAATTCAATTCAATTCAATTTTATTTGTATAGCGCTTTTAGCAATTTTCATTGCTGCAAAGCAGCTTTACATAGTCAAAAGAATTATTTAAGTTTGTATGAAATGTGAATTTGTATGAATCAAAATGGTCAGTTTGTCCCTGGTGAGCAAGCCGAGGGCGACAGTGGCAAGGAAAAACTCCCTGAGATGTTAATAGGAAGAAACCTTGAGAGGAACCAGACACAATAGGGAACCCATCCTCATTTGGGTGAAACAGAAAGCAGTAAATGATCTGCATTTATACAGTGTGTAGGGTGGGAGGCAGTTCAGCTATAATAGCTGATGTTAATTGATGTTAATATGGAGTCCAGGTAGTTATTGAAGACCCAGGTAGACTTTTAAGAAGTTCCAGTCATGAACTATCGAACTGTCAAGTCACCAGAGAAACAGTTGCCAACACCAGTCAAGGCCAGAACCATTTTCTAGGTAGAGAATTATAGTGTGTTATATATTGTGGTATACATTGGTGGCTCATTGGATGGTTGCAGAAAGACTGGGTTCAATTGCCACCCGATGCAGGGAGGGTTACGGCAGGTAGGGCTTCCGGCATAAAAACCTGTGCCCAGTTGTATGCAGATGTGATGGCGATCCTTCAAGGGGGACAGGTGAAAGACTCACAACATGAGCACAATTATCCAAAGAAAAGTCGATTTTACGATAAAAATATATTTAAAACAATTGCAGGGAACACACTACACTAAGTTTAAGTTGTCTACTACTATAAGAGAGTGCTGTAGTGCATAACATTAAGCCTTCATAAAATGTGTACTGCATTAACAAACCTACAAAGCTTGCATACAGTCGACATCAAGAAACTAATGTGCTGATGCTAAATGCCTTGGTCACACTTTTACTTAGGATTTGCCCACATATAATGGTCATGTTTATCAAGTTAGGTTTGCTAATCGATGTACTGTACGTGATAAAAGTCATACACATGGTTTCTGTGGAGCTAAGAAAAATAACATAGCATTTTTTCCTTTTTAATTTTATGAAATATAAGTAGAACAAATTCTAGGATGCATTCTTTCGAGTTTATTAGTTTAATATTTTTATCCAAAACAAAAAATAATAAAGCCGTTGTAGCACCTAAAATTGCTCATGAAGTGTAAACACCTAATGGATAAATGACGTAAAAACCTGTGGCAAGTTGTATGCAGAGCTGATGATCCGCTGTGGAGACCCTGCAAAGGGGGCAGGTGAAAGACTCACAACATGTACTATAGACTACTTACATACTACTAGAGGTGTACCCGCATATATCCACCCATATGGATGATCTTGTAATCCAATGGAAAAATATTATTACCTAAAAGTATGACAAAAAAAGCTGATGACACTGCCTTTTGCTCACCATTTAAACAGAATTAATATATAGGTAGATAGAAAGACTGTCTGTCTATCAGACCAGATCCACCTCCACTGATCTGTCTCCCAGAGACAAAGAACTGTCGCTTACAGGATGTTTTTAGATTTTTTGCACCACTCAGAATGTTTTTAGTTTTTTGCAATGTTTTTTAAATAAAATCAGACCATTTATTAAAAGTCGAAAAATTCTAGTCCATTATAGTTTGTAATTCCAGGCCAAACACAGGAGTTATGTGTCTGTGTGTGTGTGTGTGTACGTGAGAGAGAAAGATTATGTTTCTGGTGGCACAGCAGCTGGTTTAAATTTCAACATTTGCTTTAACATTACAAACAAACACACACACCATGCATCGGTCTTAGGTTCTCTAAAATGATATCAATCTATCAGTTCTGTCCCAAACACACAATTCCGCGAGGTCCGATTCTTACTTAGTGTTCCAAAAGTATGCTCACAAGCGCCCTCTATGCTTCCTAGCAGGACACTGACTTAGCAGCAGCTGCTTGATACATGTTTACACCCGTTATCTCGGGGACCCAAATGGAATCTTTAATGACCCCGGGCCTGACCACGTTACATTTGTACTTACCCGAGGACGTGTGTAAGATCTGAACATGTTATGATGTCAGTAAGATACAGTCTAAGATTTACACCAAAATAATTTTTATGAAGAAAATTTATAAACCAAAAAACATATTTGAGTTTTAATGCCAGTGAAAAATAACATTTATTAGAAAAATTGAAACAGAGTCAGTTATTTAAAAAATAAAACAAAAAACAAAGAACAGAATCAGTTGAGATACTCCACTAACTTCTGCAGCTCAGGACAAGTGCTTACTACATCAGGTACAGACGCAAGAGCCTGGGGAAGGGAGGGAGAAAAACAAAACAAACAAAAAAAAACAGTGTTTGTTCACTAATGCACTTATAGCATAAATCACAATTACAGTAACCTACAGTTGCACAATTATCCAAAGAAAAGTCGATTTTACAATAAAATATACTTAAAACAAATGTAGGGAACACAGTACATTGAGTTTGAGCTGTCTACTGCCAAAAGAAAGTGCTGTAGTGCATAACATTAAGCCTTCATAAAATCAAAACGTTTAATCTAAGCATGTGTACTGCATTAACAAACCTACAAAGCTTGCATACAGTCGACATCAAGAAACTAATGTGCTGATGCTAAATGCCTTGGTCACACTTTTACTTAGGGCTTGCCTACATATAATGGTCAAGTTTATTAAATTAAATTTGTTAATCGATGTACTGTACATGATAAAAATCATACACATGGTTTCTGTGGAGCTTAGTAAAATAACAGCTTGCTGACATTTTTTTCTTTTTAATTTCTAAAAATATAAAAAAAAAAAGTGTGTGTGTGTTTATACTCTTAACCAGCAATAGATTTTAGAACAAACAGAACTGAACAAATTCTAGAATGCACACTTTCTAGTTTATTTGTTATGTTTTTATCCAAATACAAATAACAGCCAAACTGTATACACTTAAAGATTCTTTTTTTCAGGTTTTATTAAATTTGTAAAGACACGCATGTGTGTGTGTGTACGTGTGTGTGTGTGTGTGTGTGTGTGTGTGTGTGTCCCACCTTCCTGGCAGTCTCGATCATGTCATCCAGCAGGTGAAGCTCACGCTCCAGTTTACTCTGATTCATCGTGTGCACCATTTGCTACAAAGATAGAGACTCTTTGTTATACAAACATCACAAACACACAATTTTCATATATTATAAATGGCAGAGGGATGGTTTTGTTTGGAGTTGATACACATGTAAATAAAGCATTATAATAGTAAATTAAGTACGTGTCTCTTTGCTCGTTCCAGCAGTTTGGATCTGGATTCCTCAACCTCTGTAAGACTGGCCTTTAGCTTCTCCACCTGAGTACAGCACGCACAAATATTATACGGATCCATTAATAGCTGAAGAAAAACACTGTGCAATATTGCAAGGGTGCACAAAGTTTTGCACACAAATATAAACTACTGTCAGAAGATTAATCAAGACCTTTTGAACCATCAGAAGTTTCACGATCTCTACTGAGACGCATTATTATTACTTTAAGGTTTTGAGGGTGAATGAGTTCTCGCTGCAGTACCTCTCTCAGGAGGCGGATCCTCTCGTCCAGGTCCTTCATGCTGGCTGCTGATTGGTCTGTGGATCGTAGCTCTGCCCTTAGAGCCTGCACCTCCGCCTGAGACTGCTGCAGCACCCGGCGCAGATCCGCCACCTCCCTTCGCAGCTCCTACATGCGTGCACACACACACACCATAAATAAGTTATATACTTAAGCAGTACTCTGTATCATTAGTTTTAGTACATTACTGAGAACAATTGTTTATGTGTGTGTGTGCGCGCACATGAGTGAGAGAGAAAGGGTGAAGTTCACTCACGCTGTTATCTGCTCGTTGTTTCTGTGCTGCATCCATCTTCTCTTCCAGCTCACTGCACAACTTTTTCAGGGTCTTCTCATCCTACACACACACACAAGAACTATTTATCTCTAGCATAATGGCAGTGTAGAACATAGTGAATGATGTATGGATTGCAAGGTGTCTCTCTCTTTCTCACACACACACACACACACACACACACCTGTCTTTTCTGATGCAGCGCCTGTGCATCTTTCTGAACCTGAGCTTTAAGGCGGGACACTTCCTGTTTAAGCGCCGCCTCCTCAACTGTGTGTCGGCTACCCTGGGTCTCCATCGCCTCCTGCAGGTCACGACTGAAACAGCGGCAGAATTTTAGTACGTTACTGTGTAACACAGACACAGAGACACACAGTGTATGCAAGTTCCTCACATGCTCTTGTGCAGAGTGTGTATCTCAGAGTCTTTGTGCTTTTTCAGCTGCTCGATGGCCGACTGGAGCTCCGACACACTCTCACCCAGAGCCGATGACAACTCTGACAGAGTGGTGCTGTGCTTAGCTAAAACAAACACACACACACACACACACACACACACACCATTTGGCACACCTATTAGAGGTATGAAAACAATTTTGCTGTTTTTCCATCACTAACACAAACCCTTACAGTATGACGTGTATTAAGCGTGTTACCATTTGTGTTTTGGAGTTCAGCTGGCATGATGCGAGTGAAGGCGCTGCTCCCGCTGCTCAGGGTCTCGATCGTGTCCTCTTCCTCTACACAACTTGCTACACACACACACACACACACACAGTTGTATGCCATGCATCAGAACTATTCATAACCATAACCATGTCTTCATTAAAAAGTGAGCTTGGAAACATTTGACTTCCAACATTATGTCTCTGACAGACATTTGATTGCCACTTGTGTTCATTAAGCTCCGCCCACAGGACACACCCAAACACAAAGTCCTTCTGGAAAGAATAAACAGTTGCTAAGGCCACGGCTTAATCATGTTGTACATTCATGTCAGGGTATTTTTATAGAAGTTAGGAATAACAAACATTACCTAGTGCACGTTTATTTTATTTATTTCTTTAACTGCCTTTTTTTTTTTTTTTTTTTTTTTACATCATCCTACTCATGCAGGTACCATTAATCTGTTTCTGTTCATTATTGACTGCCCTATCCAAATGTCGGTGTTTGTGTGTGTGTGTGTTTGTGTGTGTGTATACGTGATTGGTACAGACCTGGTTGCGTAGGTAGCGCTGTAACACAGGGTTGCTCTTCAGTCAGAGCGTTAATGACCGAGTTAAGAAATGAGCTGCAGGACTGAGCCAGGGCTGATGGATCAGGTTGGACCGGACCATTGCAGCTCTGTTTGCGAGGGAAGAGATAAATAATGATGATAACGCAGTCGCTTTATTCACATCACGGCACTCTGGGGCAGAAAGGGTGGATTAGATCTCTGTAACAGCGGCGCATGGTTCCAATAATGCTTTCCAAAGCAGCGGCTCGAGGTGTACAGTGGAAGCGACACACTCGGGGTCGTTCGGGGACTAGCGGCTATCTTTACTTTATGTCAGGCAGATGTGAAGAGTGTTCATCTCGAAATGAATGAAAGTGTGTGTCCGTGTGTGTACCTTGTGGTTGTCAGAAGTGGTTGTGTTGTCAATGAGAGCGCACACACGCTGCAGCAGTAGGGAGGTGTCCAGCACACCCTGGGCGAGCTGCTCTCCCTGATCCAGCAGCATGAGCCGAGCTTTCTCACGCGTACTGACCAGCTCCTGCTGCACATACTCTTTCTCCACACTGCGCGCACACACACAACCACTGGTGATGACGTACAATTAAAGTGTGTGTAAGGTTTGGTGTGTGTCTATGGGTTGGTGTGTTTTACCGTAGCTGCTGTAGCTCCACTCGGAGATCCTCACACTCCAGGTTTCTCTCTCTCAGCCCCTGAAGGTGTGAACGCAGCAATCCCTCACTCTCAGTCAGCTGCTCTCGGGTCAGCTCGTTCTCCGCCTGTAGGAACTACACACACACACATATACTTAATTGTCTGCTTATTGTCCATCTTAAACTACACCTTTAGAGTAGCTGCAGCCACAGAGCTCATGACGCTCTCATTGATACTGATGTTTTCAAAGCCCAGAGGGTTGAGACTGGGCGTGTACTGTATATACACACACACACACACCTCACTCATCTCCTTGGCGTTCCACAGCTCACTCTGGACCTGTGTGAGTCTGCGCAGCTGCAGCCGCTGATTCTCCGTGTCAGTGCTCAGCTGAGAAATAAGATTCTCTTTCTGCGCCAATGTCTGCTCCAACTCCTCTACCTTCCTCTCACACACACACAGAGCTGCCTGAGCACTGTGCACACAGAGAGAGAGAGAGAGAGAGAGAGAAAGAGAAGAAATGGTGAAGTGTCGGGTTCAATAAAGAAACTAAACAAATCCAAACTTTCAAGAAATAAAAATGATCAGCTTCATCAGAAGACAGGAGTGTATACATCACAGATGTATCACTTAAATTTATCACATAATTCTTCATTCCTGATGCGTTGTGTGTGTGTACCTGTCTGCTCTCTCCGTGGCCTCCTGAATGTCGTGCAGTGACCTCTGTAGCCTGAAACCATAGATTAAAAAAAGGAAAAGAAAAAACACCCTGAGCACTCAGCATTGATAATACTCACAACACTCGCAGTAGTAAATCTCTGTAACACTTGATAATACAGTACACACTTCATCCTGAAACACTTCATATGTTCATTGACCCTGGTGGTGATTTGTTTCTGTTCATATTTTTTGTTATCCCTGTAATTGGCTAGCTGATGTGCATAGGTTTGATCTACACCATATGTGATCAGTGGTCTGATCTACTCTATTCAACATATCAGTGGGCTGAACAGGCTGTGTCAATGTGTGTGTGTGTGTTTGATGAGTTTTCTGAAACATGCAAACCTGCAACATCCATGTCATGGTCTATGTCACAGGGATCAGACTTTTTTTTTCTTCATTGTGATGTTTGATATGAACTTTAAGTGAAGCTGACTTTTTGCAATGTGCTTCTGCCACATGATTGACTGAACAAATAACTGCAAAGATATGCAGATGTTCCTAATAAAGTGGACAATAAGTATTTATATAGCATTAGAGGTAGTGCAAGAGGGTTTTTTTCCCGTGTGTGTGAGTGTGTGTGTGTGTGTGTGTGTGTGTGTGTGGTGCGTACTTGCTGGTCTCAGAGGTGAGTGTTTGCTCCAGGAAAGCATAAGAAGCCAGAGAAGATGAAACTGTAGCCGAGAGCTCGGTTGTCTTCCTCTGTAACTGAGAACGCTCGTCTTCGACCTCAGTCAGCTGCTCACGCAGAACCGCCATCTCTGTCGCCAAACACACACACACACACACACACACACACACACACACAAAATCAGACCAATTCCTTTTAGCCTCATTTTCCCCCTTTTTACATAATCACATGTACAAAAAAAGAATCCTCTCTTCTTTGGCCTTAATGATGCACTGATAAATGTGTGAGGTGTGTATTGCCACTCATAGTGTCCGTGCTTAATATTGCACCCACCTACAAATATACACACATACACACACCTGAGCTCATGATGGTTATCTGTGTGTTGAGATCTGCAATCTGCTGATGGGCGTCCTGCAGACTGGAGTGTGTCTCATACAGCTGCTGCTCCATCTACCTCGCAAACACACACAATTGTTATAATGTATTAATCATTCAATACAACATTCTGCCACACAATAACAAATAACAGTAGTGTACACATTAAGATCATCCTTACTATCCCTGTATACTGGGTCAAGTGCTGCATTTTATTCACTATAGTCAATATAGGGAAGAATAAATTAATGAAATCTTCCACGCCCAAGTTTTGGCTCCACTGTTTAACTGTAAACCTGTACATTTGTCATGTGACATGCCTGGAATCAGTCGGCCAACCAGGGATCTCGGATGGCTGCTCTCATCATGAGGACGCAAGTGCACGTTAGGGTACGCGTGTGTGTGAGAGTGTGTGTAAGTATTTTACACCCCCCCCAGGCACACAGCAGTTGCAGATATGAATCAACACGACAAAACCCTAACCGTTAAAAGTTTACCTGCACGTCATCTTTTCATTCACATTAATTAGACAGCGCATGGTGTGTGTTCTCAGTGCTCTTCAATACTGTTAAAATGAAGACGGACAGAACGCCTATATAGCAAATGCTGCAGGGATAAAAAGAATTGGTGTGTGCGTGTGTGTGCGCCAATGAAGATGGCATTCAGGCTAATCTAACTATAAACTGCCATGATTCCTTTCTGCAATAAACGTTCCCTGTGGATTACTCTCAGTGGGAAGATGTGAGTGATGGTGAAAGGCTTCAATTCTTCTCTTGTCAGAGCAGTGACATTGCAGTGATCTGCTCCTTTGAAAATCACTTTGGCGAACACCTCATAAAGTTTAAAGAAGCAGCAGCTTTGATTTTGATGGCCCTTTTGAGTAAACTGCTGGATACGTCATTTCGTTTACAAGGTAAATGTATATTTCTGTATTAATCTAACATCAGTTTAGCATGTGTGTGTGGACTGAAGTTGAATGTGAGTGATTTCAAGACGTGATTACTTGAACTTATGCAGCTCTCTGGAATATAACTGATGGAATCTCTGTGAATAAGGGTTAGGGTTAGGGTCTGGGACTTACGGTGTTTATGCAGACTTTATAGTGCAGAGTGTTTACATCAGTAAAAGTACTGTAAACTTATTCAGATCAGCACAAGACCTATAGTGTAGGGTAGTGTGTGCATGTGTGTGTGTGTGTGTGTGTGCATGCATGTGTGTGACAGACCTGTTCCCTTTCCTCTACAGCTCTGTCTCTCTCCTCCTGGTGTGTGTGACTCTGCTGTACAGCTGCTGACGCCCTGTGCTGGAGTTGATGCAGTACTGGATACGTCCTCTGGAGGAGCTGCTGAGCTTTATGGAGCTGGAGAACACAACAAGGTTCAGTACACCAGTGTGCAGTGTGTGTGCACAGTGTATCATTGTGCAGTGTTTATATCTAAATGTACACTGATGGAGTCTATTAGGGACAATCTTAGTTATAATTTATATTTACGTTGTTAAGAGTACTATACAAATTGCATTGAGTGTGTGTATGTGTGCATAGCGTGTGTTTTACCTCAGCAGACAGGCGTGTGTGATCCTCCAGTGTCTCTCTCAGAAGTGTGTTGGCTTCTGTCACAGAGTCCATGTGCATCCTGTTTAGCTCCACCTGAAAATGGTGGAATCCCAGACAGACAGACAGAGGTTTTGGATTAATGACATACCGTCATGAAAAGAGTGACAAGAGTATTAAAAAAAAGTATTGATATGCAAAAGATAAAAAATACAGCTTCTTTAACAGAGAAATTGTGCTATAAAAGTGAAATAAAACATTACTATACTCTCCTTCGAGTGTGGTCAAACTACACAGACAAACTTACAACATCAAGGTTAGGGTGCTTGAGGGTAGACATGGTGTTTAATACAACAGGGTCTGTGTTTAGTGTTATATGCATGATCTACTCTATATAAGGACAGGACATCAGAGACCTGGTCTACCCTACCTAGGACAGGACATCAGCGTCCTGGTCTACCCCACCTAGGACATCAGCGGTCTGGTCTCGTCCACATAAGACATCAGTAGTCTAATCTCCTCCAGACATCAGTGGGCTGAACAGACTGTGTCCATGGAGCTAATGTTCATCTGTGTGGGTGTGTGTGTGTGCGCGCCTTTGTGTACATGAGCACAGGTTCATGTGCGCGTGTTCTCACCAGCTGTGGGTAAGTGTGTGAAAGTGCAGCTGTAAGTTCCTCGTGTGATCCAAGGTTGCACTGGAGATCAGACACTTGTGTGGTGTGGTGGACACGCAACTGCTCCAGCACCCGCAGCACCTACACACACACAACAAATTTAAACTTTGTGTAAATATTCAAGCAAAAATATCACCTCTGTATTATGTTTTGTTTAACCAAATGTGTCCATGCATGTAGGCGTTTGTGCAAGAGAGAGACCGTGGATTTTTGCTCCAGAGCTTCTTCCATCTGCTTCTTCATATCATCTCGGTCCTGCACACACACTCTGTTCTTCTGCTCCATCTTGTTCAACGTGTCCATACAGCGAGCTTGGAGAGCCTTCATCCGCACCAGCTACACACACAAACACTTTAATTACTCCAAAAATAAATTAGTAGGTGACTCTACTAAGGACTAGCCTGAAGGGGTGAATTTTTTGTTAAAGAAAAAAAAAGTACTAAATTGTGTCTGTCAGTAATACTATCACACCTGATGGTTTGTAAGGAAGTATGACATGATTTAGAGGAACTGTGCTACATGTGTCCTATACCGTGACTATGGTGTGTGGTTTGGAACACGCGCACAGGGTGTCAGGTTCTCTGGAATGCAAATGTGCAGAGACGTGAACTAAAAAAACTGTAGAAATGTGTTAGTGAGGACATCACAACCATGCAGTGTAGTCCCTCTTAAGTACAGCACTAGTTAGGGCTAGAAGGAAAAGAATAGGGGTTAGGGAGCACTACCTGCTGAGACTGGATCTCCTGATCATCAGTAACGATGCCTTCTAGCTCCTTCATGGTGCTGAGAGCCTCCTCTGTTTCTGATCTGACCTGCAACTGCACATAGACATAGCTTGGTCAAACTCAACCTGACGTGTGTGTGTGTGTGTACAGACAGACAGACAGACAGACAGGTGGATAAGTATTTTACAGCCATACTGTACTTGTGTTTACCGACAATAGATTTAAATGATGTGTGTGTTTGTTTTGTGTAGCTGTGTGCGTATTGTGTAGGTGTGTCGTATGTGGGCCAGAGTGTGTACTGTATACACGCTGTATAGGTGTGTGTAGTCTGTGCACAGTGGGTGCGCAGTTTTGTGTAGTGTGTATTGGTGTGCGTAGTGCGTGCATGATGTACACAGAATGTATGATATGCTCTGCTTTGTGTAGTGTGTATCGATGTGTAAAGATACGCGTAGTGTGTGTATCATGTGCGCAGCGATGTTTGGTGTGTGCGTGTTACCAAGGTGCTGCTCATGAGCTGCATGGCCAGGTGTAAGCTGTGAAGCGTTTCCTGATCGATCTCCAGAGTTCGGATTCTCTCTAGAGCGCTCACATACAGCTCTCTGTACGGCCCCGTCTACACACACACAAAGTTCACTTTTCAGTCACAGAGAAAGAAACCCTGCAAAACTGAGATCTTCACAGAAGAAACTAAACATCATCGGTACAAAAGAGCTGAGTCTACACGTCTGCTCGCACCTGACTGAGCTCGGTGCGGTCCGTCTGGACCAGGCGGTCTCTCAGGCTGGACGGGCTCGACTCGCTCCTGCCTCTAACGTTCTGGTTCTGGGCCAAGGTGAGCTGCTGAGACAGAACCTCCACCATGATGAGGGTAGAGATCATCTTCTGTTCCAGCTCAGAGCGGGATAAAGACTCCAGGTTACTGCGACTCACACTGCAGACACAACACACACACACCAGGATTATGAGGATTAGTGAATTGTACGATCATTTGTTCAAATACTCAGGGCAGATGTTTACTCAGCAGTTCAGTGAGTCGCTTGTTCATTCAGGTTGTGTTTGATTAGCCGTTTGTTTGTTTACTTAAGTCACGTATGAAGTCTTTTATTTTGTTTGTGTAGGACAGCCACTCGCTCGTTCATATGACTTAGTTCATCAGCTCGGACAGCTGTGTGCTTGTGTGCGTTATATCAACCAGTTGTTCATTTGTGTGAGTCAGGCGCGGTCAGTTGAGCTCAGTCATGTGTTAGCTGTTCGTCATTCGTTTGTTTATTTGTTTATAATTTGTTTATTTGTTGAATCAGATGAATGTTTCAGTCAGTGTGTCATTCATTTATTTATTAGGATGAACCTTTTGGTTGATACAAAGAAATGCTTAAGTCATTTGAGTCACTGATTAATTTGTTGAGTTGGATGAACCCTCAGATGATTTGTGTCAGTTGTTCGATTATTGATTCAAACGAATGTTTTGTTTGTTTGAGCCAGTGAGTCGCTTATTTGTTGATTCTGGTGAACTTTTGGTTGTTAGCGTCAGTGAGTCATTTATTTGTTGATTCGGATAAATGTTTTGTTTGTTTGAGTCAACAAGTCATTTGTTTGTTAACTTAGATGTACAATTTTGTTTGGTTGAGTCACTCACTTGTTGATTCGAATGAATGTTTATGTCAGTAAGTCGCTAATTTGTTGAGTCAGAAAAACATTTGTTTGTTTAAGTTAGTGAGTCAAGTTGTTAATTTGTTGATTCGGATAAACACTTTAGTCCTTTGACTTAGTCAGTCGTTCTTTTGTTGAATTGGATGAACGTTTTGCTTTTTGGAATCAGCAAGTCTGTCAGTTGTTGATTTGGATAAATGAGTCAGATTCACTAAATTGTTAACTCAAATGTGCGCTTCAGGCAGCGAGTCACTTGTTTGTTAATTTGTGGAAATAAGTCACAAATTCGTTCGTGTTCGTTTGTTTATGTGAGTTAATTGTGTCAGTTGTTTGTTTGAATGGTTTTAATGAGGCTGCTCTAAAGAATGTGTTCCAACCAATCAGAGTCAGAAAGGCAGCTCGTAAACACACATCCCCGTTACCTCCAGAGCAGGGAGTCTGTTGAAGTGCAGGCGTCGGAGACGTCTCTCTCCTTCCTCGCCTCCATGACGGCAGAGGTGTTGGTACTGCGCTCCTGCTGCAACTTGGGCGTGGTCCACACGCAGGCGCTGTGTTGCTGCACCGGCGTCACAGCTGCTGGCGCGGAGATTTTGCCCGATGCTGCAATCAGTAGCTCGCCCATTTTCCTGAGCTGTTCTTGAAGAGGTCCTTTCCCCACTGCGGAGAAATCCTTTGTGACCTTGTCTCTATTTAGAGCGAGATCAGATACGGCCGCTGGTTTTGGGGTTAGTGGCGGAGCGAGTATAGTGGAGTGCAACTTGGGTGGAGGTATGGGACTTTCTGAAAGCCAGAGGTGTCCAAGTGCTGAATGTTTAGGAGTGGAAGGCTCAGAAAGAATGATGTGGCTCCACATTTTCATTTGAGCTTCTACATTCACACTTTCAGAACGCAGGATTTCAGGATCGGCGTGGGTCGACACATCTCCGTCGTGGCTGATTATGCTGTGGTTCTCCAAGTTCTGGGTTTCTGCAGTACTGAAACTTACAGAAATTCGATCTAGACCAGGTTCGGAAAGGGATATTTCTCCCTGTTTATTTGAAAACACTTCAACATCAGATTGCATGTTCTCATCCTTAAGAACATTTTCTTCAAGATTAGCGGACGTGTGCTGGTCAAGATCTCGCTGCGGGGCAGGTTGTGCATCAACTGCCTCTGTGGTGTTTGAAGAACCTTCAGGAACCATTACTTCAGACTTAATATCATCTGATTCCTCATTTATCTCTAAACTTTCTGATTTTTCCAAAACCCCAGAACTGGAAATCTGTACACTGATGTGAGCATCAATTTTAGAAATGGTCTCGTCAGGATCACTTTTTATGACGTGGCAAGAAACACTGTTGTCTTTCACGCTGACGACGAGGCTTTCTCCTCCTTGATCACCTGACTCGCTGTTGGCCTGATCATAGATGTTTAACCCATTCACGAGTACAGACATGTCGAACATGCTGTACATGTTCTCCATCTCCACTCCAGCTTCTGAGACGTGAAACATGACATCATTTTGTTTCTCTGGGGACTCTGCAGTGGAGTTATTTAGGGCACTGTGAGCATCTTTTGTGGAAATGACACTTTCTCGATTTTTAGTGGTGCACATAACAGGATCATCTACTTGTTCTGGAAGAGATTCCGTTTCCTTGTTAAAGTATGGATGATCAAAATGGCGGCTGGGAAGCTCGGTGTGCTCGTCACTGGTCTCCTGCACTTCTGAATCTTTAAAGATGAGTGATACGTTCTGAACAAGTGATTCACGTTGCAGAAGTGATTCTTCTGATATTTCAACTTCTCCTCCAGGACAAGAGAAGGATTTAAAGGTGACGTCTGAAGCGTTTTTGGGAGCAGATTCAGATGGATGAATTTCATAACCACCATGTTCATCTTCATCACCATCATCCACCATTTCTCCAGATCTCAGCTCAGACGTTTGAGTGTTACAGTACAGATGATCAAAATGACGGCTGGGAAGCTCTGTGTGCTCGTCACAGGTGTCGCCCTCAAGATCCTGCACTTTTAAATCATTATCCACGAGTGACTCATTCTTCATTGGTGATGAACTCTGTGAGAGGGATTTTTCTGAGATTTCAACTTCTCCTCCAGGACAGGTGAAAGACTTAAAGGTGACGTCTGTAGTGTTTTCAGAGACAGATCCATGGTTTACAGACCCATCCTCCTCCTCCACCATTTTCCCCAATCTTAGCTCAGATGTTTGACTATTACAGTACGGATGATCAAAATGGTGGCTTGGAGATTCTGAGTGTTCATCAGAGACCTCATCTTCAAAACACTCAGTGGGATTCTCTAAATCTACATCTTTATCATCAGTTGATTCACCACCAACGAGCGAATCATCACCTGCGATCTCGACCTCTCCTCCAGGACAGGTAAAGGATTTGAAGGTGACGTCTGTAGAGTTTGTGCTGTGGCTCAGAGACCGAGCACAGGGGGCATCATGGTCCTTCTCTGTCCAGTCTGAGGTGAACCTGCAGTACAGATGATCCTCGTGTTCGCCCTCAGTGTTCTCGTGCGTCAGTGTGGTGTTATTACCAGTGTCTGGAGAAGAGTCGAGAGTGACTAGAATGGGTACGTCTAAGAAATCGGATCTGTCCGAGATCTCCACCTCTCCTCCTGGACATGTGAAGGATTTAAACGTGATGTTTGACACCGATGTGTTCTCTGAGAGGTTTTCCTTCTGTATAGGAATAAAAAAAGAGAGAGACAGTTTTATTTAACTCCGCCCACAGATTCCAGCTCCTACTGTGGAATCCAGTTTACAAAAACTCCTCACGTTCCCTGATCTTTACCTTTAAGTCTATAGACACAAGTTAGCTTTAGATTAATCACCATCTGTATGGTGACTAACCATAGTGAATCTTTTTTTTTTTTTCACTTTAGCTATGAGATTAACACTGGGGAAATAATTACATCACTTTTCATGGTTAACTGGGTAATATAATAAGAAGAGAAGGAGGCGTCTGTGTTTTTCCCCACTTTGTAGTGTGTTGTGATGTGTTGAAAATAATGTAATTCGTGAATGTGGGAAAGACACCTGTTGTCTCGTATCTGTAATTCTCTCATTCAATCTGTTCTTATGTTCTTTTTATTTGAATTTATCTCTTTGACAGTTATTCTGTCCTGTCTGCACTATTAACACACACACACACACACACACACACACACACACACACACACACACACAAGTGAGATACACAGTGTTCCTGCAGTACCTGATCAGAGGTCACCTCACACACTTTAACACTGGAAGGAGTCAGCTGCAGTGCTGACCTTTCATTCTGTACATCACGCAGAGGAGCTCGATCACACCTCACCGTGTGCTGCACACACACACACACACACAAACACACACACACACACACACACACACAGTTTAGAGTCAGGTCTACAGCATTAAACTTCAAAGTGATTGTGGCTGTTCAGAGCAGTGAGGATGTACTTACAGGGGCTCTGACATTCGACATCACTCCTTTAGAGAGAGAGAGATTTTAATAATAAAGTTAATGATTATAAAGTGTACTGAGCACTTTGAAATTCTACATGATCATTATTACTCATTACTATTATTCAGTGATGTTAATGATTTTAACCACATTTAGACAATAATTCATTACGTAACATTAATATAATATAAACACTTTAAACATTTTTTAATGAGTTACAGATTAATCCTGCTTGTAAATACTTTACAAAATGTTTTATAGTTGTAATTAGGAAAGTTAGCATTAGCACCAAAGAATATGTCAAACTACCACACGAAAACACCTAAACCCCACAGTTTTAAACTACGTTTGTGTTATTTCTTTATTCACTACTATTGAAACCTCTAAGAAAAGCAAAATATATTATTATTATTATTATTATTATTAGTCTTACCTCCTTTTCTTTTTAATAAAACAACAACCCAGTGCAGTCGCTTGTTTTTAACCGCCGTTCGGTTCAAAAAATTTGACGCGCAGTGACGTCATCTGAGCGCGACCGGCTTGTGTTGTAGCGACAGAAAGAGTAAAAGTGTCTTTTAACTCCCTCTAGCGGTTAATAAACTAATATAGCTAATAAGATACATTCTTTAAAAAAAGGCTTATTAATATAAAAAATATTTTTACACTATATATATATATATATAAAATACTAGACTACATTTTTCTTACATCCATTTCTGTCAAGACAAAAAATGTAATTTTTTAGAAACAATAAGTCAAATCAAGTCGACTCATGTAAGCTTTATTGGGAAACGAACAACGTTCCTCCAGGACCAAGGTGCTACATACAACATAAATTAACAAAAACTAACTAGCTAACTAAGAATTTTTGATGAACATTGATGATTTTTTGAATATTGTGCAGAAGAGCATTTACATGTTGGTGTGTAAAATAGTTTTGATATTGTAGATCGGTGTGTTTGCACGTGTTGATTAATCAGTCCAGTCTCAATGTGTTGAGTTAATCTGAGTGATAATGTGTGTGTGTGTATCAGTCCAGTCCCTTTTTGTTGAGGAGACAGATGGCTTGTGGAAAGAAGCTGATACACAGTCTGGATGTGTGTGCACAAATAAAGAAATATGATACAATTACTTATACAAACAATATTTATTACTGTTAATTCAGTTAATAAAGGCATTTAATTCAATTCACCCTAACATTCATCGTCTATACCGCTTTGGAAACATAATTGGGAAAACCAATTATCCAAATCCGCATGTCTTTGGACTGTGGGAGGAAACTGGAGTACCCAGAGGAACATGCAAAGTCCATGCACACAGAGACGGGAATCGAGCCTGGCCGAGAATCGAACCCGGACCCTGAAGGTGCAAGGCAACAGTGCTAACCACTACACCACCGTGCCGCAAGTTCGATTTTAATTCAGGTTAATTTACATAGCGCTTTTACATTGTTAAAAGTATTAGAGTAACACGCGCGCACACACTCACAAGTTGTTATAATGATGATTCAGAGTATTTCTTTATTACAGACAGTTTATATCTGAGAGAGAGACGAGGCGACAGAGGTAGGCGCACTCTGAGCCTGAGCCTGTGTATCTGTTCTCGTCACGGGCTGCACACGCAGAACTTCAGCGAATTCGTCCCCGAACCAGCAGGTGACATGAGCCGTGTCCAGAGTGAAGAAGAAAAGGCGATCGCTGCAGCACTTTCTCCGGTAAACTGATCTCGGATCAGCTGCTAAAACTCCCTGGATGGTGGCAGCTGCTTCCTCTGGACCGTTCAGGAACTGGAACTTCGGCCTCTCTAAGTCTGATTAAACACATGAGAAGGTTTTGCATTTACTACTGGGTCAACATTAATCTCCAAAAGTACTGAAACAGCAAGGCCTGTTATTTTGTTTTTGTGATCCAACAATACATTTGACATTTAGGCTTGAGATCGGAAAAGGAAGATGAGAAAAAGGCTTAAATTTTCAGCTTTAAATTCCTAATATATATACAGTACATCCAGATGTGTTTAAACACCTAAGACTATGACACGTTTTTTGTTTAATCCTGACCATTTTTTTATGATCAAAAATATTGGAACAGGCGTTTGTTTTTGTTGCCCAGGTGTGTCCTTTAAGACTCAGTTTTTTTTAAGCAGGTAAGTGAGTTTTACCTGTGAGAATGCATCTGTTGTTAAAAACTATTAACCAGAGAGCTGAGAGAAAACACCCTTTAAACCCAAACCCATTCATATATTATATATATATATATTAAAGCTGTCTTTGTCTAATTATATAAAAAACACTAATCTTTCTATCTAACTGAAATAAAAAAGTGATTATTATTTTTAAAATAATTTTTGGAGACCTGAGCAGTGAGGGGGCAGGAATTCGGCGAGTTCCCTTTCTGCAGTAGGAGTGAACCTCACACTCAGAGTGTCTACAGGAGGGTGTCTGATCCAGGATGCGACACTGCTCTTCGACACACACACCTCCTCTTCAGCTCTTGCTGGTGTGTCAGTGTGTTTATCTTCAGCCCTGCTCTGTGAGCACAGTGCCCCCTGTTGGAGAAACTCCCTCACCTCCTCAAGCACACCGCTAACATCAGATCCTGCTGAAAACTCCACAACCTCAGCCTGCCTCTCATCAGCTTCCGGGTGAGAGGAAGTGGCGCATGAGTTCTCCAAACCCTCCGGTTCTATGGGTTCTGCTTCCTCCCAGCTATCAGTTGTGTCTGAGTGCACGTTCTGTTGGCACTGGGGCTCTACAGGCAGCATGGTGTGTGTGACGGGAGAGTCGTAATCGGGGATATAGGGTTTAATGTCGAGCACGGGAGTGCCGGAGATCAGATCCACACCTGACAGGTGCAGGACATCACCTGGAGAACATGAGGGAAAGAAAGAGCAGACATAAAAGGGGTGTGGCCTCTAAAATCTTCACTTGTCAGTTACAGTTAAGAAAATAGAGTGTGTGTGTGTGTGTCCTGACCAGCAGTAGTACAATATGTGTCCTGACCACCTAAAGAGTATGTGTGTGTGTGTGTGTCGTGACCCACAGTGAAGCATGTGTCCACTGACCTGTGACAGCGTCCAGCTTGGCAAGGGTGAGGCCAATGGCGTTGGGTCGGTGAGGGCTGCGTGTGGAATAAACTCCCACTTTCTCTCCGTTCAGTCGAGGAGGCTTCACTTTAGCTTTATAGCTCATGTGTCCGTTCTTATGGAAGAGAAAGATGAGCCTGGAGATAAAGAAAATGCAGGAGAAAAAGAGGACCAGACTGAAGAGTGTGATCTCCCGTAGCATGGTTTTGTCTCTACAGAACAAACAGTCAGGTGGGTGTTTGATCTAGATATTAAGCTCTTGGATTTTGATGAACCTAATGATTTTGTTAGTTAAGTATGAGAATTTAAGTGCATGTGATTCCTAAATAAAACAGTAAGTAAATCAAAATGGATCACATATACTGTTCCTAAACACACACACACACACACACACCAGACATGGGAGTAGTGGTGCAGGCCAGTGAGAGCATGCTCAGGGTTGTTGAACACATTGGACTGAATTTTGAGACGAGCTCGAGACGAGCTGCAGACGGCCGGCTGTCTGGGCGTGCCGTTCTTCTGATCGAAACAGGAAGCGATGAATCCAATTGGAGCGGTGCGAATATGTCCTAAGAAAAGAGAAAAAGAAGAAAAGGACATACAATGTTTACTAGTTCTATGTGTCATCTTTTGGGTGGTGTTACAGTAGCTAACTAGGTAAATGTAACCATGATAACAGTGTCTCTCCATGAAATCTATCAAAAATACAGATTTATGGGGTTGTCTTTACTGAAACAAAACATCAAAAGGGATGTGAGTGTTTGTAAACGATGTGTAATGATCTCAGTGTAGTGTAGTGTGTTAACCTCTCTCTAAAGACAGCTCCATCCCCTCTGCACTCTGAGCGAGGTATGATGATGATGATGATGATGATGATGAAGAGGAGAAGGACTGACTCTTCTTCATCATCTGCTTGTTATCGAAAACATCCTTCAGTGTAGAGTGCAGAGATGCCATGTGTTTCCTGTGGGCTCGAACCGAGCTCTCCAGATACTGCCTGAAAACATAACGCACACGTCAGAAGTTCTCCCACCATGCACCACTGCCTCATCATTACAGTTCTAGATCATGATAATACACCCATCAGCCTTACCATTATGACCACCTACCTAATATTGAGTAGGTTCCCCACTTCTGCAACGTAAACGGTAACGCACTGTGTGTTCTGACACCTTACTATGCGAAACAGTCCTAACCATTTCCTCAATTTGAGCGCATCAATGAGCCCTGGCCATCCATGACCCTGTTGTCTGTTCACTGCTTTTCCTTCCTCGGATTACTTTTAAATTAAATTTGGTTCATATAGTGCTTTTGTTATTTTGTTATGGTTATTGTCAAAAAGCAGCTTTACAGAATAAAAAATTCTGTGTATGAAATGTTGGAAAATGTGTTTAAATCGAAATTATCAGATGGTTCCTGAAGAGCAAGCCGAAGGCATCGACGGCAAGAAAAAACTCCCTGAGATGGCAACAGAAAGAAACCTTGAGAAGAACCAGAATCAACAGGGAACCCATCCTCACTCCGACCCAGAACATCCCACAAGAGATGCAGCTTTTGTGACCCAGTTGACTATCAATCACAACTTGGGCCTTCTCACGGTAGTTATAGTTACGATATCTCGTGGCAGTGGCAACTGGAAGGGAGCGGGATGTATTAGACAGCAGGTGGAACTTCTGTCCCCGAAGTTGCTGTGTTGGAAGCAGAAACAAATGGGCAAGGCCAAATTCTACATTGTACATTGTGTGACTGTGACCATACCTAACTGCCATCTCTCCTCTTCTTCTCTTCCCCCCCTCTCTCTCTTTCCTCTCTCCTCCTGTCTCCCCCTTTCACTCTTTCTCTCTCTCTGTCGAGCTACACATGTCGTTCCTGAGCTGCCAGTGATCCAGACTCCCTCTGCCCTCAGGGAGTTTTTCCTTGCCACTGTCGCCCTCGGCTTGCTCACCAGGGACAAACTGACCATTTTGATTCATACAAATTTACATTTCATACAAACTTAAATAATTCTTTTGATTGCGTAAAGCTGCTTTGCGGCAATGACAATTGCTAAAAGCGTTATACAAATAAAATTGAATTGAATTGAAATTCTGATGGCTGAAGGACTCGGACAGAGCAACTCCAAAACTGCAGCTCTTCTGGGATATTTCCTGGTTGCAGTGGTCAGGACATACAAAAATTCCAAGGAAGGCAAAGCAGTGAACTTGAGACAGGCTCATGGATGGACAAGAATCACTGATGATGATGGGAGTAAAGTCTGGCCTGTGTAGTCTGATCCAGTATAAGATCTGGTGTAGATCAGATTGATTGAAGGTTAATGCTAGCTAGTTGTGATAGAAATGTGTCAGAATACACACACACACACACACACACACAGTGCATCAGTGTTTTGGGTGCAGAAAAGAGGAAAACCCAATATTAGACAGGTGGTCATAATGTTATGGCTGATCAGGGTGTACATGGGTAGTGATATTCCTTATAAGGGGCGCCAACATTAAGGGTGGGTGCAGCTTGTACATTATGCTATGAGCCGTTATGCTAAAGACACCTACCTGAGGTTCTTCAGCTCTTTCCTCATGACTGAAACTTGCTGTTTGAGCCACTGCACATGTTCGGAACAGCTGCACGTGCCAGACGACATTTTTATAACAAATTTTTTTTTAATTTAAAACAGAGAATCCAGCTTCCCAGGGGTCTAAATCGTATAAACCTAAATTTAATCTCAGATTAACACTGTACA
This sequence comes from Clarias gariepinus, assembly GCF_024256425.1. Lineage (NCBI taxonomy): Eukaryota > Metazoa > Chordata > Actinopteri > Siluriformes > Clariidae > Clarias > Clarias gariepinus. Next base: position 7,300,501 of record NC_071107.1, read on the forward strand.
TATGGATATGCCTTAGATTTCCCTTTAGAAAGCGTGTTGTTGATTCACTTCCGCATTGTAACAAAGCCCCGCCCTCCTGCTCCATGATTGAATAGAAAGTATCCCGCCTCGTGCGTTAGGATTGGTTTGTTGGCGGTTGCTTGCTGAACTATGATTGGCTAACACATTCCCGCCTTCTGCCTTAAGCTCGGTTAGTACGTAATGGATCTCCGACCCCTGTATCCAATCAAACGTGAGGAGGCGTGGATTTATAAAAGATAAAAAATAAAAAAGCAGAAAACGGACTAACGCTAATCATACTAACGCTAATCAACGAGTTATATCGTAAACGTACATATTGTTAAGATAAATAAAAACTAAATGGTTATTTATAGCAACTTATAGTATTTTTGTCCACCGTTTGCATATCATTCCCGCCATTTAGCTTATATGTAAATAATGTCCACTGATTGGATACTGTTGGTGTAACTAACCAATCAGAGCGCAGGAGGCGGGATTTAAATATTTTAAAGCTGGACAACCAATAGTTAGCTCTTCGTTTTTTAAATAACTGTTTTAGATTGCTTAATTAATCATTTAGCATGTTATAAACCACACAAATATTGTATATTAACACTACATTTCTTTAAGTCTATGATGTTTTAAGTGTGCCTTATTTGTGTATTTTTTTACACAACTGTCTTGCCATATTTTGCTATAAAAATAAAAACTCAGAACAGCAGTCGTACAAATTCACTGTTTCTCTTTTTATTTAAAATGATTAATGTTGCAGAAAAATGTCTTCAGGCTCAAGAAAACAACATCAGAATGCAATAGGCACGTTAATAAATATACATTTTGTTCCTAATTAAAATTACACGTAAGGAGTAAACGAGACTCGTTTGATGAGCTACTGGTTCATTTTAATAGGCTTATTTCTCATACACACATTAGAAATTTAACAAAAGTAAAAGTTAACCAGAGAAATACAAAGTGATCAAGATAAGGCAACGTTATGTGGGACTGAACGGATTAGATAAGGTTTCCAGGAAGGGGGTCGAGCTGAGGCGACGCTAACACTGTATCTGAGAAGGCTTTGTTCTGTTCAGCGAGCTCGATGGCTGACGGTTCCTCAGCACCATCTGCAAAGAGACAACCTGCATGTTATTGCTAGATATATCATTAAAATCAGTCAGGATCAATAAACTCTAAAGTAATTGTTGATTGCTAAATGTACTACATTTCTTCACACAAAAGATCTCTATTCCAACCCAACAGGGCTAACTCCTAAGGGGTTACATCCTATAAACCTGGCTTCAATACATGTAATAATCTAAATCTAAACTGTAGTGGTTTAATAAGGTGCTGTTTAAAATCTTTAAAACTCAAGCGGCAAAGATATGTGCTGGTAACATGGCATAGGTCAATGAAGATTAAAAAAAGATATATGTGCTTATATGGAAATCCTGCCGGTGTGTTAACACGGAGGCTTCAGACATCAAACTGTGTATTTGGGTTTTCGGATATCACATAGAACAAAAATTATCTTTAATTTTATAAAGGGTAAATTTTACCACTACCAAAATATGGATCATATGATATTTATGGGGATTATATGATATTGCAAAAATGTAGAACTCTCAAAATGAGCATATTTTTATTATTACTTGGTCATAGAAACACCCCAAAACAACATTAAAAACATGTTATCATGTGTATCTGTGCCATATGCCAAACAAATAATGGTTAAAATGCTCTGGGCTTTAAGGGCTACTACCTTGATCGATTACAAGTTTATCTTGATGGACGTCTTTGTCCTCTTCCTCATCAGGGCCGAGATCTTCGATCAGAACCTCTTGAAAAAGGGCTTCACTGCTGGGCTTTACCTCTGGAGTCCTGACAGGAGCAGGAAGAGGGATAGTGGCAGAAACTGCAGCAGGAATCTCTGGGACATCCAGATCAGGAGCTGCTGACAGTTGGGCAGAAACAGGGGCAGAATGTGGGGTAACCACTGCGGTAACCACTTCCTCTGCTTGGCTGGGTGTCTGCATTTCGCCTGCATCTTGATGTTCTGTCATTTCAGGCTGTTCCGTCATTTCAGGCTGTTCTGTCACAGGGACGTTCTTTCTTGGTCTGCCTTTCTTTTTCGGAACATTGTTTGTCTCCCTCTTTGCTCGCTTACTGCTCTGAGCTCTGCAGGGTTTCAAAAAAGAAAACTTGTTGGTTTTTCAGTTAAAGTAGCCTTCATGCTGTGTGCAATATGCAATATAAAACACTTACAGCTGGGTGCAACTGGGAAATATTGTGTTATCTAAGTTATCAGACATTGTTGCAGTAGTCTCCTCATTTTCTCAGGTGAGTAAAACACACCATACTGCCAGTCAGAACACATTGCACCGCTCTCAACCAATCAAAATATACCGCACCGCTCTCAGCCAATCAGAATACATTATACAGCTTTTAAATAACCAAAACACACTGCACCGCATTCAGCCAATCAGAACGCACTGCACCGCTCTCAGCTAATCATAACACATCATATTGGTCTTAGCTCCACCAGTCAGAACACATAGTGCTCTCGGCCAAATATATTAACACTAACTGCTTTAACACGTCAACCTCTTTTCAGCCAATCAAAATACATAATACTGCTCTGATCCAATTAAAACACACTGTAATGCTCTCCACTAATTAAAACACAATGGACAGCCCTCAGCAAAAAAGAGCACGCTGCACTGACATCAGCCAATCAAAAGACAAATACAATGTCTACCACCAGTCAGACCAGACTGTAGTGTTCTCAGCCAATCAGAACACACCATACTTCTCTAAGCCATTTAAAACACACTGCGCTGTTCTCCGCCAATTTGAATTTATTATACTGTTCTCAGCAAATGAGAGCACACTACACTTATCTCAGCCATTCAGAACTGCTGCAGTTTAATGGAAAAAATACACATTTGCTTTATCCTAAGTAGCCCAAGCTGATTTTATAATTTTTTTTAGGTTCCTGTCACAGCAATTTTCAGAATTTCCATTCTGACCTTCTGCACAGTTCTGTGCTAAACATGAGACTTTAAGTTATCAGATAAGAAAAAAACTAAAAGCCAAAGAATTGCTGTAAATGTGTGTGAAGTGTACAATGGTTCTGCGATGCTAATGGACCCACAGTACCCTTCACAGGCATAAATTTACCCATAAACCCACTGGTTAGTTGCTCGCTCTTCTGCTTCGGCTTTCCTTTTCCTCAGCAGATCCCGATCCCGCAGCCGCCGACCGGTCCCTCCTGGAAACATATCCCACATTCCTTTGGTTGGCAAATCATCATGCTAACAGATTCACAGCAGGTCGAATATTCTAATGAATGTAAAAGTTAGCAAAGAAAATGACTCTAGAATGATAGGTAATTAGCTAATTAGCTATTAGCATAAAAATACCCTTCTATTGTAATTCGAATTCATTATAAAGCCTGAAAAAGGATAAGGTTATCAATCAAATCTGTGTGTTTGAGCATTTAGGACATAGCTGATGGCTAAAGTTTAATAAGTGCACTATGTCGTTGTGAAATGTGGTTTGTTGTGATGAGTAGCGCTCGTTAGGCATGTCAGTCAGTGCAGAGCTGCAAAGCTTAAAATAATATCAATAATATTTTGAATACTATTTTTATGTAAAAGTGTGTTTAGAGATGATTCTCTTAAAGAAATAAAGAGTTCTTGCGTCTTAACATACACAAACACCTTGAACTCTAACACAACCTCAAACAGCAAAGGCGACAACATGGTAATTAGCTGGGGCTAATTAAAAAAAAACAAGCTCCTCCACATTGACACTGAGTTCATGTTTACACACAAGAAGAAGAAGAAATTGCTCTCTAAACTCAAACTCGTACCTTGGTCATCCGCAGGGACTTTCATTTCAATGGGGACTTTCTCATCGAGCGTCTCCTCCATTTTGTTACCCGATCAAACACATAAAGTGCAAGTGGAAGACGGGCGAGTGAAGAAAAGCACTGTGGCTCCTGCCCCCTGCGAGACGAGTTATCAGGCTAAACATTAACGCTAAGCTGGGAGAGTTCGTGCAACGCCGCTCTTATCTTATTTGCAAAGGAGGAGAACTTGGCACGGGATTTAGAAAAAAGCGGGTCATGCTGTTGGCATAGATGGTAATGAAATGGTGTGTGTGTGTGTGTGTGAGTAAAAAATAACATGTTCATTTTTGTTTATTTAACAGTTTTGGTAAGGGACAGGAGCTGGAGGGGTACTGATGTACTATGTGGTAGTATTAAAATTACTCTATGTAAAAAATACAATACTGATACCTGATGGAATCATACCCTTCGGCCCTGCCAGCATGTACACATCTGGCTTAAGAACCAACAGCAGGGTACACTGCCATAAGTTACAACTCAAAATTTAAATTTAAAAGAGCAATCTGGTTTGTTGTTTAATAAAAACAGCCTGGTATATGAACGCTACATACTGTATGAACTTTCCAATAATAATTGCCCATGGATGCCCCGTCCCCTTTCCCCACATTAACTGAGTAATCTCTTGACTCTTTTGAAAGATGCACTGGTGCAAGAGAATGTTTCAAGTTCATTAATGTAAAGTAAAATGTATTACTGTGTATGCATGCGTGTTGGTTGATGAGTCAAGAGACCATGTGTGTTGGCTACCATAGAAACCATGAAGCATCAGAATGAAAACATTAATATAAATGTGTGCTACTGTCAGAGCTAATGTTATGGAGAACACTTTCTGACCAATCAGAGTCCAGGAATCCACAGCGCTCTGGTGTGACCTGGGATAAATGAATCTCTCTTAAAGAGATATGAATTCCAGAGTGCTGAAGCCCTCAAAAACATGCTTCCTTCTTCTAAAGGTTCTCAGGTCAACATTTCCACATGTTACAATACACTTATCTCACATTCTGAGATCTAATTATCCATACTCTCACTTTCTTATCTACAGACTCTACAAGCTCTTAATGTCTGAAGTCTTAGCCCCTCCCTGCTTCTGTTCCCTGGTCTACAAGCCCAGACTTCTTCAAGCTGTTAATCATTTACTCATTGATCACCTAACACAGCTATCTGAGCAGACGCTGAGAAATAAAGGGATTTTATAGGACCATTAAGGGTACCATATTCATATGCTCACCCACTCACTCACTCTCACTTTTGCTCATTCTCTATAGTGCTTATTCTAATTAGGGTCCACCCTGGGTACATCCTGGACAGGGTGGCAGTCCATTGCAGGGCACAAAATTCTCACACAACTCACAAGAAAAAACCCACCAAGCATGCACATATTGTAAACCTGGGATGAGAATTGGTTCAAAACACTGAAGGTGCATGGCGACAGTGCACCATGAGGCCTCATCTTGATACATTCTAAAAATAATCAAAGATACAAAGCTGTATAACTGATGGGCTGTTAAAGATTTACTTAAAAACCTAATTAAAAGAACGTCACTTGCACAATTCACAGTTGGTTCCATTATTTAAAATAGGACCCCATACACACGGACCTGCAAGAAGTAAATACACCCCATAGTTTTATGTTAAACAGTATGCCCTAACATGTTTTGCTGTTCTTAGGACCATTGTTATTTTCAGATTGGAATAAAGCCGTCTTTACACCTAGATGTGACAATTCCACAGAAATATCAGATTTTTATTGAGTAGAGATCAGATTGTTGGTCAGAGCGTGCACTGTATCAAAGACACACGGCTCTTAAAGTCACTAAAGGAGTTTTGTGGCAATTGTGTATTGTGTAAATTTAGGTGTTAATCATGTATTACTTAATAGACAAACCTTATTCACTTAGAGATTTAACACATTTTTTTGTTTACATTTTATCACAAAACTGTAAGGTTGTTTTTATTCCTGCATGCATCACTCAGTTAATAATTTATTTCTATATTCACTGGGATTCCTAAAGTGTCTGACTCCTGGTTCCAGTGCTGGACATAGGAACAGGTTCTCCCCCAAGCTTTAACTTGGTTCCTCCCTCAGCTGGCATTGGGGTTCACCTGCTGGGCTTCAGTGGGCCGACGTTAAACTGTACCTAAAAAGGCTTCTAAATATGATGAGAAAAGTTAAAACACCCAAAATAATGTGTCTTACAACAAAAGGCAAGCAAAAGGTGAAAACTTTCAGTATTTTAATATAAAGCCAAGAACTCTTTATTTAAAGTGCAGTGGGCAGGGTGTGGTTTCTCTCTCTCTCTGTCTTTGTCTCAGTCTGTCTCTTATCTCCTGTCCTCCGTCTCTGGGCGTGTCTCAATCTTTACGCTGCACATTACAGCCACTGAACGTCCACACTACACACTGGACCGACCTGTCTCTAAACTTCATAATCAAAGTCTAAACAAACTGCAGTTATGACATTAATTACTGTTTCTTTTTTCAGATAAAAAACATGATTAAGACACAGACACACACAAAAATGCACAAACGCATACACATCTAAGAGAAAAACACCAAGAGAGTACACGGCACATTGTAAATGTAAATGCATAAAAACAATCTAAGAGTAGATTATTTTTTATCAATTAATATTTATTTTTACATTATGAAAAAAGTATTTTCTAATGTATAAGCTCATATAATTACTTTGTAATAGATATATATTATTCAGATTTTTCGTAATAATTTTTAAATAAAATAATCTAAATTATATATTTTTTCTATTGTTACTGAATGCGAGTGGCTGGTTGAGCTGGTAGAACTGCTACCACTACCAGAAGTCACACAAACACACACATGAACAATCTGACAGCAGCATGCAAATGAAGAACTGAGATGATTAGATGCCCTCTAGTGGCTGACTGCAATATATTTTACATTCATATAGATAAACAGAAATTTGTTTGGTGTCTGGTTGGTGTTTGCACAGGTACTTCTATCAAAAGCGTTCCGTCATAGACATGTCACAAGCATTCCTAACTTAATGTATCAGCAGGCAGCGTCATCATGAACTTCATACTGTGATTGTGTGACAGGCATTCCTCATCGATTGTGACAGTAGACAGCGTTGTGTATGGCGGAAACAGGTATGTCAAGCCGAGCTAATAGTTTATGAAACCCCAGATCAGACTGCAAAGTGTCTACAGCGAAAGCGCACACAAAAGGCAGAAATAGTGGCTTGCGAAACGTAGGAGCAGCCCGAGGAGCGGCAGCAAGTTGACCACACACTTCACTCGCAGGTAATGATAGCACGCAGGCGTCAGGATCTGCTTGCAGGCAGCACCACGTGTATTTCTTTAGTGTATAGTAGGTTATTTGATTTTACTTTTAATTTTCACACCTTATATGTGGTGTATCGCAAATTTAATAAAAGTTAAACTATTTACAATTGAAGATAAATGCTTTTTGCAAAAGTGTAACTAAATTCTACATTTGCGTATATTGTCTCCTTATACTCATTCTATGTGCGCATAATTTTTTATTTCACTTTCGTGTGTACAGTTTATTCACTTACTAGAGGTTTACCTGCTGTTACATTAGTTAAGGAAAGCCTAATCCGGCCAAAAAAACACAAACACTAGACAAAAAGAGTTCCAGTTATATATACACACACACATAAAATACATACAATGTTACAATATTTCAGGAGGTAGCACTCTGATGAGTGTTACTTTATCCCTTAAATATTGATTTACTTTTTAGTGTGTTTTTATATACATACAATTCCTTATTTTTGAGAATTTTATAATGTTATGTTAAAGAAGAATTATTTTACTATTTTTTTATTGTATCACTCTAATCTACCAGATGTATGAAAAGTCCTTTAGGGACCATTTTCTAAAAGTGGTTTTCTTTTAAATCCAAGTTCTCTCGCTATTGAAATAAGAAAAAACTTTTGGACATAACATGCATTAGAATGGATTTATCAATATAGATAATTAAGGAATTTCCTTTTTTTTATCTTGGTATAAAAATGTACAAAATGTACTAGCAAAACTGGTTTATTGTTGTATAGAGCTCTGGAAAAATACAAGAGACCACTGCAATTTACTCCACAAAACTTCTGGAATGTCATCAAGAGGAAAATGGGTGGTCACAAACCATCAAACAGGAGCTGTTTGCTTTTTTGCAAAAAGAGTGGTATTTCCCAACAGCAATGTGAAAAACTGGTGATGAGCATGCAAAAACGCATGAGAGCTGTAATTGCAAATCAGGGTTATTCCACCAAATACTGATTACTTAATGTTATTTAGCCAAAGCATTAACACAATTTGTTTACAAATAATTTGCATTTTGTTTAATTCTTTAAAGTTTTGCAAATACTGCATGACCTTGGGTAATTTTAATGTATTTTTTATCCATTTTAATGTATTTTTTAATAATTTTCCTTAAATATACACGCTAAATAACAATAGTTATATTTTGAATTTAGGAGAAATATTGTCAGCATTCACACAACGATTATACAAAAATTTTCATCTCACCAATAAATGCAAAAAAGAAAAAACATAAACTAATTATGCTGCAGTCGTCTCATTTTTTCCAGAGCTGGAATATAAATATAAGATATATAAATAAAATATTTATACTGTATATAAATATTATCAATTCTGTTTTGCCTGCCGCCATTGGCCGGTCCCTGGTGTAGCCGGCATCCCGCACCGTGTAATAGTAAGCAGTGTCATCAAGTGTTACAGTACACAGCGTCGTCATCAATTTTTATGTCATACTGTGAGGTAATAATTTATCTGGAGAAGCGTGAGGAGCGGCAGTGACGTGACCGCACACTCCACTCGCAGGCGGTGGTAGCACGTGGGTATCTACAGTATCTACAGTAATTTCATAACATTCGTGTTTCTATCTACCGTAATTGAGGACTTCATGCTCAACTTGTATGTTTTTCGTACCGTGAAATTTTGTGTTTTTTCCCCACTTTCTTGCACCTTTACACACACTACTCCCGCACATAACACCCTGTATAAAGCGCAGTATACACACACTCTTTACATAACAGAGTACTGAAGCGGTGTGGCGCCGCTGCAGTTCCGCGGTTCGGCCACAAGGCGCCACTGTTGCGCACCTCTGAGTGTTTTTTCAGCGCTGCATGCTCTCTGCTGTGAATGTGTGTGTCGGAGTTGAAGTTGGCGTGGTGTTTTTTGGGGGGGATTTAGCTGGTTTATACTCAGTCCTGTATTTCTCTCTTCCTTTAAGGCATTGCTCTCTTTCCTTTGGGTTCCTGTGAAGCCTTAGAGCGGATAGAAAGTGAAAACATAGTCTTTTGAAAACAGTGTGGCGACATGGACATGAAAAAGAGGATCCATTTGGAGCTCAGAAACAGGACACCGTCGGATGTGAGTGTTTTTCACTTTCACAAGTCTTTCTTCTCTGAACTCCAGATGTTGTTAGTGCTTGAGTATAGTTTCTTTGCATATGTTTTGTGCGAGTGCTTTCTTAGTTTGTATGGTTTGCTCTCTTTACTTTTGTGCCTGTTTAAAACACTGAGCTTGGTGTGTGTGTGTGTGCATTAGGAAACCCACATGGCTTTGCGTTGCTTTTACAGAACATTACTCGCTGTACGATATAATACTCACACCATCGTAAAATTATAAGTCTCATAACATAATTGTGTTTGGTTCTAAACGCCACCTGAACAAAAATAATAACTCAGTCATTTTATTATTGCGCACTATCACTCTCGACGCATTCCCATACTCGATATTTCGGCTTAATATTATTTATAATCAGGTCATCTATGTCGATATTTAATAACTTTTTTCGCCAAGTGAGAGTGTAAGTGTGTGAGCGTGAATGAGCGAGTGTGTGTCGGATTGAACTGGTTCAACGCGAATACACGGTAACGCTATGGCGGCCATGTTGCCTCTTGTTAGCACTGTTGCTAATCTTCCTGCCAAAAACAGGGCGCCATTTATCTGTAACCGCCCCGAAAACAACTCTAACGAGTCTGTAAATAGGCATCACCTCAGCGTGAGTGGTTTCAATCCAAAATTTGGGACACACTTGCAGCACAGGTGTGTGTAAACGTCCGCCGAGTGTAATAACGCAAACGAGTGAAACTAGGCAACTATCAGCTCCTGCCCTGCTGCTGCTTCTGGATTTAAAGGGGCAGCTTGAACATTTACAATTTCATAAAAAATGTGTGTATATATATTTCCTCCAAATTAGCCGATTAAGAAGTCAGAAAAAGATTAATAAAGAGTCGTATCCAATTCGTCTCGTTTGGTTTCCGTTCGTTCCTTTTTTATTTTACCAAATAAGTTTTATTCTCTAGAGATTAGCGTCAAGCTAGCTTTCCCGCCATTACTCCTCCTGGCGCTAAACTAGTCACAGTCGCACATCCCATCGATTAAAACGTGTTTTTTATATTTTAAAGCGAAAATTATTATATTATGTTGTAACTTCAAACAACTTGACGCGATTTCTTTCGAGTTTATTCGGAATTTACTCCTTTTCTAGCCATAATCATAATACAATGACGACGGAAGTGACACGGAGGTGTTCGGCTAACCCTAGTCCGCCCACATTTACTTACTCAGGGGGGAAAATCCGGCGGAAATTAGCTTCTTGGCTAAAAGTATAAAAGCACGAAACCTTAATAAAAAAAAATAATTGTAAAAAAATATATATTTATGTGCGGTTAGTAATTTTAGCGAAACATGTAATTTTAGTGAAATTCCCCTTGTGGAGGATTTTCAATGTCGGTACAGTAGGATAGCTGAGTTTCGCCATATTGTCTCTGTGGAGGAAGAAAGCGACTCTCCATCTTTACTCATTTTACACTCTCACTCTTTCTCCATGTTTCTGTCCGTCTCCACCGCGGCAACCTGTCACATACGATTATAATGTCGAAATTTACCTTCTAAATGTAAAATAAATACGCACAGCTTGTAGAAACCCCTTAAGAAACACGTTTTCTGTTGTGTGTGCGTGTTCTCTAATGCTGCTTCTGAAAGGGCAACACACAACACTGCATTTACCATTCACACCCTTAGTGTGTGTGAGAGAGAGAGAGAGGTTGAGCGACTGAGTATGAAAGAGTGTGAGATTTGTAGCATGTTATTAGTTGTTTTTTATTTATTTTTTTGTAAAAAAATTAATTTCAGTTATTTATACACAAATGTTACAATCCTGTCAGGTGGGCTTTTATTGTCATTTTAACCATGTACAGTGAAAGGAAACAATGTTCCTCCAGGACCAAGGTGATACATATAACATAAATGAACAAAACCTAGCTAAGAACTATAACAAAAGACAACATAAGTGCTCTTGTGTTAATGTCCAAGCAATAACAAACACAATACAATACACTGTGGCAACGTAGCGCTGACCAGTACACAGAGCTGAATCGAGAGTGCGAATACATTGTCCATGAAATGGTAAAAACTATAAAAAAGATGCACTTGGAGCAAAGAAATTACACAGGATAACAGACTATAACAAGTTTTCATCACATTGAGATTTCGGAATAGCATTATAATTCATATTTACATAGTATACCATTTTATCCAAATTCTATATGCGCAAAATGCAAAGTACATTATGGTACAAATGGAAATGCTGACGAACCACTACAGCATGCTTGTTGTGTAAAACTGTGGTGTTTTCTTTAGTTTGTATGCCAGTTACAAATTTGTAAGTGATATAAATGTTAAATGACTCGTTTGTATATTCGATTGGCTCTCACCCCAGCACTGATTTTGGTATGTATTGTCTGACACATTGTCAGCTAACAGAATTAATACTATGGGTTTGAAATAATCACGCGATACAGAGAAGGATGATGAGGAGGGAAATTCCTGTAGATTCAAATGAGAAGTAAGAAAAAAAAGATAAAATATTTGCAGTACTATTATTAACAATCCTCATAAACATCATTGTACGCTTAATGTATTGTTGCTGCATTATATAAACAATTTTAAAAAGTCACTCTGTAGGGACTGAGTTTTTATTTTGTTTTATTTTTTAAAATAAAAATATATATTTGGAATTGCAATTTGAACTACAGTATGTTGATTGTTAAATGTACCATTTAGTATTTAAATAAGAAATAGAGTAAACTCCTCTAAAGTTCTAAAGATGTGACTGTTACAAAGCGCTGACACTGGCGACTCCTTCCGTTAATGTTGCATAAACATATTATACCTTTATAGTAAATTCCATTTTATCAATAATTACATGTGTCTTTAGTCTTATTATTAGTGGGCCACACACCCTGGCTTAGTGTTTAGTACAGAATAAACACACTCACACACATATATATAATATGTGTGTGTGTGTGTGTGTGTGTGTGTGTGTAACGCCATAAAAATGTGTTTCTGTTGCCCCACTCGGAAGCTTCTCTGCTCGATACAGAATTGTTTATAGCTGAGGAGGAGGTAACGCCCAGTCAAACTGAAAACCAGCCAGTTCTGCTCACTGATCAATTCGTTCATCTCTATTGTAAACGTAAAAAAATATATATTTTTATAACAGTTTTTGAGTCAGTGTGGTGATATGTATAAAAAATATCCCACTCTTCATATATATTCATGGGATTCAGGTTTTAGAAGAGTACACTTGAGCAATTTTATTGAATATCTAAAATTCATTGTAACATCTTACCAAAAAATATATATTTTAGGAGCAAAATAAAACGTGGAGATCTTATAATCAATCGTCTAAACCAGTGTTTTCTAAAGTGTGGGTTGCAGTCCTAGTGGGCTGTAGGGGTACTGCTGATAGGCAGCTAGAGGTCATTTTGCAATGAATAAATAAGTAATTAAGTTAAACTTTCAGTTTTACAATTAGGGATAAAATTCCTATAAAATATTTTTACATGACTATTTACATCACAAAAAAATAAGATATTACTTTATCTTGGTCTCAGGTGTTGGTCAGAATAGTGATTAAAGAATTTCACATTTCAGATTTAAGTTTGGGAATGTCTGGTCTAATCCATAATGTAATTATTATTTTTTTTTTTCAATAATAAAAATAATAACACTTATTAATTTCAGTATAACAGTGTGTTACTGCCAGTCAGTGCCTTTATACCTTAGCATTAATATTATCAGTCATTCAGCAATGTGTGGTTTTTCCTGATCTGTAATAATGTGTGGAGTAATTTGTATGTATGTTTATGTTATGTTTGTTTCAGGTGCAGGAACTTGTTGTAGAAAACTGTAGATCGAATGAAGGGAAGATTGAAGGCCTCACAGATGAATTCGTTAATCTTGAATATCTCAGTTTGATTAACGTCGGACTAATCTCTGTGTCCAACCTGCCCTACCTCAAGAAGCTCAAAAAGGTTAGGCGGCCATTTTGTGTTTGTTTTTGCAGCTTTTAGAATATGTATTTCTAGGGCAGGTTTGAAAAAAAAAAATCCTGTGTTTTATTGTTTACAGCTGGAACTCAATGATAACAGGATCTCTGGCGGCCTCGACGTTTTAGCGGAAAAACTCCCGCACCTGGCGCATCTAGACCTGAGTGGAAACAAACTGAAAGACATCAGCACGCTGGAACCACTGGTTTGTTTCTGTTTATTACTCTAGGCTAGTTTTTTCGGCCTGTTGACCCTAACGCTAATTTTTGAGGTTTGCCCGTTGACCCTAACAGTAGTTTTTCAAGTTAGCTTATTGACCCTAACGCTAGATTTTCATGTTAGCCAGATCACGGTTCTATGAACATGCGTAGATGTAGGTAAATTACAGAAGTAACTCACATGTATTGTACAAAAAGAATTGACACTGCAGTGCACCATATACCAATATATGAATAATCCTAGTTTTGGAAAATATTCAACAAAAAGTTCACAGGCCAATACAGTGGAAAACAGCTCTAAAACAAAATGGTGTCCGTGATTCCTCTCGCGATTAAAAGCCGCAGAGGCAAGACTGTCACATTTCATGTGTGAGGATCATTTCCTTCGAAGCGTTTATATTTTTTAACCACATGATGGCAGTGAAGAAAAAGGGGACAGATTTGGTCAAGTAAATTGGTATGCTTTATGATGCATATTCGTGATAAAGGAGTTAAAAAACAATCTACTACCTGTACTATGTTTTTTATAATGCTGTATTTATATTTAGAGGAAGTACCAACTGAATTGGGGTATAAATAATTTGCATGACTAGTCTGTTATCTAACACTAACACTTTCTGTGATGTTTAGAAAAAACTTGAGCACTTGAAGAGTCTCGATCTTTTCAACTGTGAACTGACGAATCTGAACGGCTATCGGGAGAGCGTGTTTAAACTGCTTCCCCAGCTCACGTACCTGGACGGATATGACGCAGAGGACCACGAAGCTTCCGATTCCGACGGAGTGATCGATGAGGACGAATATGATGGTAAGTTTAGGTTCCTAGATCACAACTCTGGTTTTGGCACCGCATGTTTGTGTTAGCTGCTCATCCGACCTGTGATCTGCAGATGGTGAGGAGGAGGAAGAAGAGGATGGTGAGGAGGAAGACTTTGATGAAGAAGACGATGACGATGATGACGATGAGGAGGTAGAAGGAGAGGATGACGATGATGATGTCAGTGGAGAGGATGAGGTAAATCTACCAGACCAGATTAACACATTTTTCTACTGAAGACGTCGCTTGAAATAAAACAGTTGCCACATTACGCAGTTAAGTTTACTGATTACAATGTAGAGAAGGTGAACGAATGTCAGACGCACTGTAGGATGTGTTGCATAATGTAAGGAGTTCCTGCACTGTAGAGGTTGGTGTGTAAGTGAAAAGATTTTTAAAGTTAACTGGCTTCTTAAGGCTTTGGGGTATTAATTGGGGATCTTGAACATTAATTTACCAATTTTTGAGAATTCAAATGCTAAATATTAGGCGATAATTTTTAACACACTATTGTTTTGTTTGACGGTGTGTGCAATAGCCGTGTATGCGCGTGTGACATGACGCAACTGCGTGTGTGAGAGAGATGTGACTGCAAGCAGAGAACATAGCTTAACACATTCTCTAAATCTAGGAGGAAGATTTTGGTCAAGATGGAGAGGTGGATGATGAAGATGATGATGACGATGATGATGAAGGTATGTGCAGTTATTTATTTATTTAAAATAAACAATATCGTTGATGTTTAAATTGCGATAACTTAAATTCTTATTTCTCTTGTGACAGAAGTCGCCACAAAGGGAGAGAAAAGGAAGAGAGAAGCTGACGATGAAGACGATGACGATGATGACGACGATGATGAATAAAATCCAACCGGCCAATCAGCTTCCTCTCCTCATCCTTAATCCTGCCCTCCCTTTTTTTATTCACTGACCTCAGTTGCCCTCCCCCTTGTTTTTCCCTCATTGTATTTCTACCCCATTGGGGACGAGACTGTTCTGTGTGGGCGGGGCATGTGGAACCGAGAGAGAGTGCGTGCACTGTGGGTTGGTCATCTCAGCATTCCACATGTTCATCTCCAAACCCTGCCCATGGTCCTCCCAAGCCCCGCCCCTTCCCCTTCTGTGTGCCCAGGTGTGTGCGCGCGCGTGTGTGTGTGTGGAGTCTGTGCGAGGACTTTGGGGATCTAGTCATGGGTCTGTGCTTTTAATATTTTGTTGGAGGAGTGTTTTTTCTTTTCTTTTTTTTTTTTTTTCCCCTAATTTCCCCATTTCTTAATTTTATTTTATTTTTTTTGCCTTTTTTTTGGTTCACTTTCTCAATAAGATGATCGCTATAGCAACTGTGTGACGAGCGTGCCATAATTTTTAGTGTGGCGGTTCATCACGCACCTCAGTGTCGCTGCAAAATTTTTACTTTCTGTAAAACGGAGAATACAAACTTTGTAAATAAAATGACATTTTGTGCCTTGCTTGTCCTCTGGTTTAATCTGATCACGCTTGCCTCAATTTGACAACATTTACTCCGCCCACTTTTTAGTCTATATCAAAGTAGTCAAAGTAAAATCCCCTGATTAACAGTGTGGGGTAAGGTTGATTATTTTCCTCTAAACCCATTCCCTCAGTATATTATTCCTCTTTCATCTTAGCAACTTTAACATTTATAGTTTTTTTATTTATTAAAGGATGACACATGATCTTTTACCTTCTTATTTACTGTACATTTAACAGGAAAGCAAGGTTTCTTTTCTTCACATTTGTTATAGCAGGTATACACAATTTTTCACTCATCAGTCTTTTCAAGTTTAGACAAAAATATCACAGCTTGTCCTGTTACTAAGAAACCTCAAGAGTAAACTCCTCTGTCCTGAAGATGTGGGAAAGCTGAAGGGTACAGCTTTACCGCTGTTACACAGTGCTGACACTGGAGACTCCTTCTACTGATGCTCCACCAAGATATCCTAATATATCAATGAATCCCTGTGAATGAATACATGAACGGCCAGACAGAGTAACAGTGGAAACATGAGAATGACTGGTGGATATAGAGAAAACCTAAAGACTTTGATGCTACGATTTTTTTTAACATTGTGTTAAAAGAATAGCACATTAACATTGCCGTGACCTGCCTCTAACACCGATGCTTTTCTGCCCGATCATCATTCAGATGTATGTAACTACAAATTTTATCTTCATTTTATTTGGACTTGCATTATAGGCTGGAATTGCTGTGTTTGAATTGGGATTATTAATCATGGTTGCCAACTTTATCTCAAACACCAGACAAAAGACCAGGAAACCAAAAATATACTGTATATACACCAACATGCTGCGCCCCAATCTGATTTAAATTAAGATGGCACATTTCACACATTTTCACAACTGATCAATAAATTCATTAATTATAAATTATTAATCTTCATTATAATTAAGGGCACATATAATGCACATTTGTCTCTGTTTAGGTTTGATTTAAATAGTTCTAGCAGCACAACAGCACAAAAGTTAGTTAATAAAAATAAGGCTATCAAAAATACAACTCATCTGTCTTCATTTAAGAACGAGGTGCTACAAATGCAATTTTCTATGGTGTCTGAAGTTTGAAATAGGTATGTGTGAAATATTATGTAAAACAAACATTATTGATTAATTAATTTTGAACCTGTTAAATTCTTATCCCTAATTAACTGATTAGAGAATAATTGTTACATCTCTAATTTAAATCATACATAATTAGTCATGTTTACATAGGATTAAACATATGTGGAGAATTGGGGTAGCTTGCTCCTTTTTGACTTTATTTCTATCCGAGTTTTCCTTCAACCTTATCTAAAAAAATAAATAAATACTGGCTGAATAACCAAAGCACAGATTTCTGCTGCTACTTGCCTTATTTAGTATTGCAGCATGTGCATCAAGAAAAGAAAACGATTATGTAAAGCAATGTGAGATCCTGCTGGCGGATTAAAGGAGCTAATACTTTATAGTAACATACACATCACCATCATCATTTAAGTTTCTGTAAATTACAAAAAAAAAAAAAACTTTACGCCACTGTAATTTTAATGTCATCCAGCTGTGGCGATTCATCACTCAAAAAATGTGTAAAAAATATATAATCTATTACAGATGTCTCCAACCAAAAAGGGCTTATGACACACACTCTGTCCTTACAATCAGACCCTGTTTGTGTTACTTGCTGTAAAATAAGATCTGCATCATATTTAAACCCAATCTGGCAACTCAGTCATTAATTTGGTTTCCCCCTCTGCTCCTTCCTGAGCATGGGGCAGCATGATTGAGTGCTCCAGTGGCCTTCCATCCACATCATTAGCGCTTCTTTGTTGCAGTTCCCATGTGTGACCACTAGAGGCAATAATCTCTCCATTAACTCTGTTTGCATGAAGATTTTTAAACACATTTTTATATGTCTGTTGTGTAACTGGTTGCACTCTACACTAATGATGTGAAGTTTGAATCATTTTAGTGACTCGGTTCTTTGAATCTCGTTCATCAAAATGAACTAATCTTTTTGGTGTCATTTCATTCTTTTGATCAGAAAAAAAAAATTGCATTTTCAATAAAAAAAGACTCCCAATACGTCTACATACACAAATTTCGGCTACAGTTCCAGTAATCAAAAAATGCAGCTAAGGACATATTATAATAAACAGAATGAGTAGCTCACCTCTTATATCTTCTAGTCTGAGTCGTTCGTTCTTTTAAATCTATTGCACTTCCTAGCGTTTATGGGAGTCACGTGACAAAGGAACGAACGACTCGGAGTAGAAGAGTCATGGAAAAAGAATCTCTCAATTCTGTTTCCTGTACATAACCTAGGGAGGTTTTGCAATGATTTGCGCATGCGCTCCCAGTAGAAAATAGACGAATCACTCTCCGAAACTATTCGTTTTTATGAGTCGTGTTAAAGATTCGTTTAAAAAGAACGAATTGTTCATAAACGACCCATCACTATTCTACACATCCTGCCCCTCTGGATGAGCTGCCCCTGTTGGATCTACCCCAGATTCGGAATCAGGATGTTCACACATCAGTGGAAGAAAATGAGAAAAATGGATTGAGCTGTATGGTAACAGATTAAGTGGTATGTGCACAAATCTTAGAGAAGACAGGAAGACACATTCAGCTGATTAAGGTGGAGCCAGAATAAACAACGACAAAAACACAGTCAGAAACGAGGCAGAGACACAAGTCATTCCCAAACACTCACTGTAATTGAGAAGAGACACTACAGCAGTGTGTGTGTGTGTGTGTCTGTGTAATTTAACAACTTTTACATGACACAATGAATCATATGACAGTTTAAAAAAATCTATTGAATGGAAATAAACAATATACTCAGTGTACTGTTCCCTCTCCCTCTCTCACACACACAACGAAGGTTTTAAAGCTTTCTTTTCATCATATGGCTTTTGTGTTCAGACACATTACTGTGAGCTTCCACATAAATGAATGAACTATTAAATAAACAGATCAATCATGTTTAGTGTTCGAATCCATGTGATAAATTAACACCTAGTGTTGGAGTACCGCGTCATAACCTGAACTCTGATCAGGGCCGAGTGTTTAACGGACACCGCCGGAGACGACTTTGTGTGTGTGTGTGTGTGTGTGTGTGCGGTATTAAATAAGTGAATCAACATCTCCAGTGTTTTCTAACAAGCTGCAGTTTATAAAGAACATCTACAGCCCTCCTTTTCGGCAACTACGATAGTGTTATAAGATTATAGTGCGTATCTGATGAACTCTTAGTGTGTGTGTGTGTGTGTGTGTGTGTGAGAAAATGAAACTACCCTGAGGCACTGAAAGACCTGCGGTGTGTTTAGTAATTCTGGTCATCTTGTTACATTTGATTGATATTGCTATGAAAAAATCAGTGCTTGTGTGTCATGCGGGTCACAGGGGGGCGGAGCTGGCATAATTACAACAGAACTTGAAAGGGAATAAAAATAAAAAACGAGTAGACATTAGAGCAAGCGCTCAGATGCTGTAAGACTTGAAGACTCGCTTGGCTAGTTAGAGCTGTAAAGTTGAAGACAGGATAAGGCAGTAAAGGCCCAGTAGACATAAAGCGAGGGGTATCAGCAGAGCATTCTGGGTAATGTAGGAAACTGTTAACCACACGCTAAATAGGTTTATATGTTAATAAAATTGAATATATGAATGGGTGAGGGGGAAGTTAGGAGTGTTGATGCTATGAGAGATTAATTTAGACTGGGGTCAGGAGGTGGTACGGGTGGTATAGAGAGAGAAAGAGAGAGAGAGAGAGTAAAGTCAATAAAATGAAACTTCTTGAGCAAAAGGAGAAAAAAAGAGGATCTTAAACTTCCTAAAGATATGTTTTATACACAAGCCATTAAACCAGGCTAAATCTTTATAAATATACAAACAGTGCATGAAAAAACGATAAAAATGAAACAAAATAAAAGTCCTGAAAGTAAATCTACATAAGAGAAAAGTTTAAAGATTTATATATTTATATAGTTTATAATTATCCAGTGTATTATCTCTTGGAGCAAGTTTTACTAATCACACTAAGAATAATGCGAACATTACTGCAGGATCGCGGTCACACACACACACACGTCCTGGTCATGGCTTATTATATGTTTTAAACAGATCTTTTTTTTTTTTCTGAAACGGCAGTGTGTCGGGTTCACACAGGAGCTCGGGTCAGAGAGCGAGCGTCTTCAGCTACAGTCCTGACTTCATCTTTATCTTCTCTTGCTCTATATTTGGTCATCGACTTTTTAAAAAAAGTTCAACATAAAGGGAAAAGAAATTTTTTAAAAAAAGAAGTAAAGTGTGTGTGAGATACCCGTAACTTTATCGTACAGCAGATTAACTCACAAACACATTCAGTGTATTACACAATCAGCATAATGTCTTACCTGCAGATTAAACAACACACACACACACACACACATACACACATACACACATACACACATACATACTGTACATACACGCACACCTGAACGCATTATATAAGACAGGCACATCCTTTCTTGTTTTTTTCCCCCAAAATTATAAAAAGAAATTTTAAAACGAACCTTGCATAGCTGTGAGCCGTAAAAAGAAAACAAAAAAACAAAAAAACAAAAAAAACACACAGTGAAAGTAAAAGCAGGTTTAAGCACAAAGCTGTACAAAAGTGACGCAGTGTCTCACGATTAAAGCAGGTTTAGGCAGCTTGAGGTCCTCTGTGTGTGTGTGTGTGTGTGTGTGTGTGTGTGTGTGTGTCCCTCCTCAGCGTGAGTTCCTGACGTTTTTAATCTCGAGCTCGAGCTGCTTTATACGAACGTCTCTCTGAGTGAGAAGCTCACGGAGCCGCCGGATCTCCTCCTGCTGTTTATAATACATCTGCAGGAGCTACACACACACACACGCACGCACACACACACACACACACACACACGCACGCACACATGCACAATTAAACATCATGTGACAATATTCATGTACATAATAATTATATTTACAAAGCAAGCATGAGTGTGTCTATAATGACTGTATAGCAGACTATGGGAAGTATGAAGTGTGTGTGACCAGGGCGAGTGTGTGTGTGAGAGTTTGTGTGACTATAGTGTTACTAATGCGAGTTTGTGTTTTTATAGCACAAGAGTGTGTGTGTGTGTGTGTGTGATTATAGCGAACTATAGTGAGAGTGTGATTATAGCGAGTGTGTGTGATTATATTGAGTGTGATTATAGCGAGTGTGTGTGATTATAGCGAGAGTGTGTGATTATAGCGAGAGTGTGTGATTATAGCGAGAGTGTGTGATTATAGCGAGTGTGTGTGATTATAGCGAGTGTGTGTGATTATAGCGAGTGTGTGATCATATCAAATATGTAATTATAGCAAGTGTGTGTGATTATAGCAAGTGTGTATAACTATTATGAGAGTGTGTTTATAGCAGGAGAGTTTGTGTGATTATAACGAGTGTGTGTGACTATAGTGAGTGTGCAATTAAAGCACAAGAAAGAGTGTGTGTGATTATAACGGGTTTGTGTGTGTGACTATGACGACTATGTGTGTTACTAAAGCGATTGTATGTGTGATTATAGCGCGCGATTGTAGTGTTGGTTATTGTAGCAAGGGTGTGACTATAATGTGTGTCTGTGTGTGCATTACCTCATTTTCAGTCTTTGGCGGTGAGCAGAGCGCGGTGTCTGTCTGTCCGTTAGCGATGGTCTCGGAGAAGTTCTGCTCTTTCCTGACGGCGTTCGTCACATCCTGTCGCTCCCCGCTCGTGTTCCTCTGGCGCTCAGTAATGGTGAGCTGCTGAAGACCCGTACGATTCTGACTGCGTCGGGGATCCAACTGAACACCAAGAGCTTTCAGCACTTGCGCGTCCTCATCCTGCTGCGCCCTAGAGACCACGCCCGGCTTCAGAGACACAAGCAGCGGACCTGAGAGCCAGGGGGGGGGATGGGGGGAAAGGGGGGTTCCAGGTACCTTTAGTGGAATTTCACATTCTGGATTGTGGAGACATTATTAACTCTGCAGAGATGGAGGTAATGTGGGACCCTCAACTACACTGGACGCAACAATGACATCATTGCACTTATGGTTGTCATGGTAACTGTTTGCTTTGTCCATTAGGGTGAAAAAAAAATGACCTAGAACCTTGAATATTGTTTGTTTTCTCTTTGGGATGGTTATAAAAATCTGTGTGTGTGTGTGTGTGTGTGCAGTGTACCTTTGTCCATGCCGCTTAGCCATTCCTCCCCTGTCATGGAAGGATTATTCCCAGCTGTCATCGGGTAAATATCCTCTTGATAGCACTCAGACTGTAACACACACACACACACACACACACACAATATGTTTAATACAGAGACAAATCTGAACACCCTTCCAAGCTTTAATTTACTTTCCATAACATTTGTAAAGTGCGTTATCTCTGATATCTGTTCTGTCTCAGTGCATTCTGGTTTCATGATAAGTCATCAGGATACACAACTGAAAACTGCAGTTATGATCACACACACACACACACACACACACCCCTGCTCTGACTCATTTCACTCAAGTTAATACACTCGTTAAACGCCCCTTTAAATACCCAAAGACAGGTCACCAACGGAACATTAAAACAGGGTTGGTGCCAGAGAGAGGAGAAATGAAGCATGATCGCCGGCTCACATCTCATTTCACTTATTCAAATGCTGCGAAAGCTTGTGTGTGAGATATAATTACAACAAAAAGTAGAAAGAAATTTTTTAATTCAAAGGTATAATTATGTAAAATTTTCACCTGATTAAAATAGTTAAATTGTTAACCTGAAAGCCAACAAAGAGGCGATGAGAATTCTAATGAGGTGGAAGATTTTCCCCAGAAAAACCATTAAGTATAGCATGAAGTGCTGCTCTCTGCCCACTAGAGGTCGCCAGTTCCCACAAAAAACATACCACAGTGATTTATTGTGTTTATACTGTATAATTCTGCCCTGATGATAAGTGTGTGTGTGTGTGTGTGTGTGTGTGTGTGTGTGTGTGTGTTACCCTGCGTGGGACGATCATTGACAGTGGCTCAATGAGACTCTTTATGGTCACCAGCCTGTAAAACCTGAATACCTCACAGGAACAAACATCCAGCCCTCGCTTTGGCATCACACCTGTGACGATAAAAATAATAATAATCAGTATTTTAAACCTTTTTACAAAAAATTAAGTATTCTTTGACTTAAGTAAAACTATCTTAAACAACAATTTAAGATGGTAAAATAAACAAAACCTAATATCGCTTAAGGGTAAAAAACAAACGTAATAAAGAATACATTTTAAAATCAAATAACTTGGATGTTAAAAGTGTTATTATTATATATTAACTGAAATAATTTGCATTGCTTGTCAAAATCTCAGCTTCTCTAATCTCATTGCTCTAATGCACTGTTTAAGATACAAGTGTGTGGAGCATTATAACGCGCATTAACACATTGAAAAACATGAAACGTGTGTGTGTGTGTGTGTGTGTGTGTGTCTGATTACCCATTCCTTTCTGTGGAAGGAGAGAGCGATATTCAGTCAGGTAGTGCACATAGGGCTTCTCCGAGCTGATTTCATAATATCGGATATTTCCATCTCCCTACAAAAACGCACACACACACACAAAATGGTGTAAATATTCTGTAGGCATATCCACATATTTGTATGTGTGTGTGTGTGCACTATTCATTCATTCATTGAAATATTTTTTTATTTATTAATTTATCTTTTACAAAAATTATTAGCGGCATTAAAACACAACTCGATTCCATCCCAAGCACAAAAAACAAAACAAAACACATCAATCAACTAACAAGAATTCTAGAACCTGATTTTAGAACCTGCTTGTGCTCTTTGATCTCCTTCATGTCGTTGATGTTACCTGGACCTGCACCTGTCCTGACCTTTGCCCTGGCCCCAGTCACGAACTACATGAGCGCAGGTGAAATGCTTCAGCTTTATGCAAATGAGAAACAAATATCAAGAGCTCGCCAATGGGATTGCGATGTGCCCTGAGCTCGTGTCATGGGTCACGCCCACCATCCTGGTCACGCCACATATAATGACATCACTGCAGGGATTTATACAGTGCAGAACCCCGAAACACAAGGTAGAAATATAGACGTGTTTATACTCGTCTGTTTCTCATTCGTTCAAATGAAATGTGTGTTTCACCCTGAACCAGGTGAGGTTTAATGGCCACGCCCACTCCACGGCCCAGAAGGAGACGGAACAGGTGAAGGTGCTCTTCCCATCTCACTGTGTGTGTGTGTGTGTGTGTGTGTGAGTGTGTGAATGTCATCTATATTTCTTGGCAGTTTAGATGAACGAAATGTTTGGGACTTTTTTTTGTGTGTCTATGTGTGTGTGTGTGTGTGTGTGTGTGTGTGTGTGTGTGTGTGTGTGTGTGTGTGTGTGTGTGCGCGTGCACTACAGGTTTTGCATACTCACTTTGCCAGCTATGTAAAGCATGTGTGTGTCAGGGTCGTAAAAAGGAAACAATACACCCGAGGAGCCGTCCAAGTCCTCGGTGTACGATGGCTTAGAGAGATCCTCCTAGACACACACAGACACACACACAAATTTACTTCGAAGAATGTTATTTCAGTCATAGCTCTTAAACATTCTCCTGATCCTGATGTTGGTTGCAGGACCATCGCAGGTCTCGACTAATCATGAGGTGAAAAGTCCAAAAGAAGCACTCTGATCCGCCTGCAAATCACCAACACACGACACCCATCCTGCAGAAGAGACACTCCTGAGACATAAAAACACACACACTACCCGGATCTCACCTGATCCCACAGGGCGATCTGCCGTTGGTTCCAGTGCGAGTTCCCCGTCGACATCAGCATCTTCAGATTTCCCAGAAACAGCACTTTATTGGCTCGATGCATCTTTGTGCTGGTCTCCTGGAGCACACACACACACACACACTCAGACTGTTTAGAAACATGTTACATAAGTGGCAAGGAGACATAGTGTGTGTGTGTGCGTGCGCGTGCATTCAAAGCACTACTATTGAACTTCGTTCAGGAGAACAGTATAAGGGCAGACATGCAGGGCTGAAAAGAGAAATTTGTACGTTCTGTAACCTGCAGCAGTGTTCCTGTGCGCGGGTCGATGATGCGGATCTTCTTGTCCTTGCAGGACGTGGCGATGAGACTGCCGTCTGTGTTAAAGGACACGGAGAGAACCACGTCTGTGTGAAGGCTGATGGAGCGCACCGGGTTCTTAATCACCTGCTCGGGCGTGTTCAGGTTCCACACCATCACCTGCACACACACACACACACACACACACACACACACACACACACACACACACACACACACACACACACACACAATTGAAGCATGTTTGTGCTCTTGAAGACCAACTGCATTCATTTATTTACTTCCTGTTTTAAACGGTCACGTCACTGTTAATACAGCCAGGAACGGTTTAGATCAAAGCATATTCATGTGTTAGAAGTCCTAACCCAAACCCAGTTGAGAATCTGCCGCTCATTTACCGTTTCTCCTCCCACTACCTCAACTCATTACCAAGAAGTATTGAAACGTGTCATGTTGTCGCGTTTTCACTTTGTCGCTCTTGTTCGCACATTTGCACGTGCTCTCTATGTTGCCTCCATTGTATAGAACTTCGATATTTTTTCTGCTCATTTTAAAAACGTCAATCTGTCTTAGTCAATGTGGAAAAGTTTAAGAAGTATGAATACTTTTGCAAGGCGCTGTAAGTAAGTAATATTTAAAGCCCCCCCAACACACACTGACGAATACAAATAGGCCTAAAGAATATTCACAGCATTGTGTGTGTGTGTGTGTGTGTGTGTGTGTGTGTGTGTGTACCTGGTAGTCGTAGCCTGTACTGAACAGGATGTTACTGGCGGTTGGATGCCACTCGATTAGTCCGACTCGGCGCGAGTGCCCGTGAAGATCCTTCCATGGAATGGTCATGTTCTTTAACACACCATGTTTAGGAATGTCCCACACTTTCACCTGTGTATACACACACACACACACACACAGCGTGTAACCCTGGTTTCCTTTGCTCCTGTGGTACACAAGCTCTCATTATAGACAAAAAGCACTGGTGTGTGTGTGTGTGTGTGTGTAAGCTGACCGTCAAGTCCTCTGAACAGGATGCTATGCAGAAATCGTTGAATGGATTCCACTTGATGTCCAGAACGTTTCCTTTGTGACCAGATATCCTTGGGTGAAGGGGGTCCACCTTCCCTGTCTAACACACACACACACACACACACATAGTATGTGTAAAACTTTTCTGAAGATCTGATTTCATTCTTGTTATTCAAATTATTAGCACTTTGTCTACAAACCACTGTGAAAAACGTCCTCTACAGTGCCTTGCAAAAGTATTCACCCCCTCCTTGGCATTTTTCATGCTTTGTAACATTATAACCGGTAAATGTTTTTATGTGATGGATCTGCATAAAAGAGTCTAAGTGAAGTCGGTGAAGTGAAATAAGAAAAATATATATAAAAGAATAAAAAAAAATAAAAATCTGAAAATTGGCATGTGACTATGTATCATATTTGCTTTGAAGCCCCTCAAAAGTTCTAGTGCAACCAACTAGTCACATAATTAGTGAAAAGACGTCAATCTGTGTGCAACCTAAGTGTCACATGATATGTCAGTGTAAAGACACCTTTTCTGAAAGGCCCAGAGGCTGCAACACCACTAAGTAAGAGGCATCACATCATGAAGACCAAGGAGCTCTCCAAACAAGTCATGGACAAAGTTGTTGAGAAGTCAGGGTTGGGTTATAAAAAAATATCCAACTGAAAAAAAAAAAAAATAATTGGTACCCCAACAAACCTGCCGAAAGAGGGCTGCCGAGAAGGTATTAATCAGAGAGGCAGCACAGAGACCAAAGGTGATCCTGAAGGAGCTGCACAGTTCCACAGCAAAGACTGGTGTGTATCTGTGTTTGTACACTGGATCACAATAAGCCGTACCCTCCAGAGCTGGGCTTTATGGAAGAGTGTATGGAGGAAGATGCTCTGGTCAGGTGAGACTAAAATTGAAATTTTCGGCCACCAAGAAAAAAAGCTATGTCTGGCGCAAACCCAACACATCCCATCATCCCAAGGACACCATCCCCACAGTGAAACATGGTGGTGGCAGCATCATGCTGTGGGGATGTTTTTCAGCAGCAGGGACTGGAAAACTGATCCAAGTCAAGGGAAAGATGGATAGTGCTAATTATAGGGATACAAGCGGAAACCATTCAACATGAAGGAGCTGGAAAAGTTTTGCCTTGAGGAATGGGCAAAGATCCCAGTGGCAAGCTCATAGAGACTTATCCAAAGCGACCTGCAGCTGTAATTGCCGCAAAAGGTGGCTCTACAAAGGACTGACTTTGGAGGGGTGAATAGTTTTAAGCTAGTATACGCTAGTATAGTGATGATGCACGCTGACGTTTGCCTCACAATAAAAAAAGAAATCACATCTTTAAAGTCGTAGGCATGTTCTGTAGAGGAAATGATGCAAACCTTCAAAGAATCCATTTTATTTTCAGGGGGTGAATACTTTTGCAAGGCACTGTATATCCCATAATGCAATTCAATTAGTTGTGTGTGTTCATGTGTGTTCACACCGGCCTGCTAGAACAATGCTGACCTGTAACCGCACATGCAGTGTATAAAGAGGAAGGTGAGCACAAGAAAAAAAAGAACACACAACAACACACGCCACATGTGTGTGTGTTACAAAGTGATGTGTGTGTGTGTGTGTTTGGGACACTTCCAGTGATCAGAGGAGCTGATAAACAGTGTGATATTGAGCAACTGTGTATTGTTCAAACATGTACAAATCACCACACACACACACACACACACACACACAATGAAGGAAAGACAGACAGACAGAAATAACAGCAAAAACAGAAAGAAACAGACGGACAGAAATAATTGACAGAAAAAACAGACAGACAGACAGAGAGAGAGTGAGAGAGACAAACAAATAGACAGACAGAGACAAATCTTGGTCGTGACGTGAGAGACGTTTCTCCCAAGCCTCTTCATGTCCAGTCCTGCAGGGGATTCTGGATAAAATTATGTCATCAAACCACCCAAGCCAAGAATCTATGCGCCATTCACAATAGGGGTGTGTGTGTGTGTGTGTGTGTGTGTAGATCATGGCTACAGAGCTTAAGGCCTGATGCAATACTCATTTGTTTTAACTACACTTTTGCTCTCTCTCTTTCTCTCTGCAGTCTAACCGAGAAACATTTACAGTCATGTAAAAAAAACTTTATACACTGCCAAAAAGTCATACACTAATATATTGTTGGACCGCCTTTGGCTTTGATTACGGCCGTGAATTCATTTTCATAATCTTATGTAATGTCATAACATTTATTTCCCTCCAGAGTCGCATTCATTTCTCTCCAAGATCTTGTACTGGTGGCTGACTCGGAACGCTGCGTAAAGCCTTCTCCAGCACATCCCAAAGAGTCTCATGGGGATGAAGGTCTGGACTCCGTGGTGACCAAGCCACATGGGAAAGTGATGTCATGTTCCCTGAACCACTATTTCACAATTTGAGCTTGATAAATAAGTGGTTTTCTTAAGACTACACAGCTGTTTAGTCCCAGTCCCTTCAGTTCTTTTAACACTGGGAACGATTTCCAGTGAATAAGACATTGGACTACAGTTTGGAAGGTTCCAGGTTCAAATCCCACCACCACCAAGTTGTCCCTGTTGGGACCTTGAGCAAGGCCCTTAACCCTCAACTGTTTAGATGTATAATGAGATGAAAATGTAAAGTCGCTCTGGATAAGGGCGTGTGTAAATGTAAATAGGACTTTCCTGACACATTTCTTTCTCAAACATGAGGGATCAGCTCTATCCTTCCAGGTTTTGATAAATGTATTTTATAGTTTTTAACCCAATTTTAATCGTTTCAACAATCTCCTTAGTTGTTTTCTTTGCTTGATGCAAAACAATAATTCGACCCATCTGAAACAGTAACATCTTTGCCACGACAGTAGGACGTCTCCTGACATGGTTGTTTAAAAAAATATAAAAAAAACTAGCCTGAGCAATATATAAATATAAAATCTTTCTCACCAACTTCAACAAACTAACGCACTCTAAAACACTAAAACTAAAAACGTTACAGGTTTAATAGGTAGTCATTTTTTCCTAACAATATATAAACCGTGGCCTTCGAGTGGCGCAGTGGTAAAGTGCTCGCCCTATCATCCGGAGATCGCTGGTTCGGTTCCAGGTGATTCTGTAAACTCTCGCAGCCGGAGGTCTATAAAGAGAGAGCTGATTGGCCGAGCTCTCTCAGAGGGGAGGGATGAGAGGTACTTCACGCTCCCACATTAATCACGGCTCTACAGCCAATCAGGGGCGTCTGTGAGCTCGCGCACGCGGAAGGAGCGGATAGCGCTGTCCTCCGAGTGTGTTACTCCGTCCCCAACGGTGCGTGAGCGAGCAGTTCGAAAAGATGCGGTCGGTGATGTCACGTGGTTTGGAGGACACACGTGATACTCTGCGGCCCTCCCGACTGAATGGCAGTAGCAGCTTAATGTGGGAGCCCCCTAGTGACGGGGAGGAATGGAAGACGACTAAATTGGAAAGAAAATCAGGGAACAATCCCCCCCCAAAAAAAAACCATTTAGAAACCTGGTGGGGGAAAATAAGTACACCCTTCCCAG